>NC_140928.1:352158-544658 GCF_045865225.1 Trachurus japonicus | reverse complement strand
TCTCAGGGTCCTGATGCCCGCTCTGCTCTGGTCGCTCTGCTGCCCCTCGCCGCCCGACGACCCCGCCTTCTCCCCGTTGCCCCCGGCAACGCCCACGCTGTCCGTGTCCAGGAGGCTGGAGGTGTTGTCGTCCACGTAGATGACCTTCTGCAGGTCCTGGGGTCAGAGGTCAGAGGTTAACATGAAACACGTCACGAGGTACCGTGCATCTCTTCCTGGTCAGTCGTCATGGAAACATGACAGAGTGAAAATAAACGTGTGAATGCGAAATGTAAAAATTAAATAATGTATCAGTAGGTGTGTTTCCCTTACCCCTAGAAATGCGCAAAACCTAAATATTGAAATAAAAAACTGGTATTGGAAATACCTACATTTCAAAAAACCTCTTAAATATCGCTATACAGTTTTACGCTCTCATGAGGTGGTTTTTCAGACGTATCGATATAAAACGTGTATTCATCTTTGTTAAAAACAATAACAGCAACAGCTGTAGCAGCTGAGATCGCTGTGCCATCACCATGGAAACACAAGGCACTTACGTCCATCTTCCTCAAAGCGAAGTCTCGCGGGGTGAGAATTATGGGGTATCGCGAGACTAGATTACGGCTCATTCACAAAACACCTTTCAATGGAAACAACCGCAAATAGCAACTGACCTTTTTCGAAATTTCAGACTTTTATTTTGCGAAAATCTGTGATGGAAACGCAGCAACTTTCACATCTGATGCAGACGAGTGAAAACAGCTGAATCATTAGTTAGTGACGTCACCACTGGAGACTGGTGACCGTTAGTTTAGAAGCCCGGGGTTTCAGGTGTCCAGGTGTGTCTAGGTGTGTGGAGGTGTGTAGATGTGTGTCTAGGTGTGTGTCTAGGTGTGTGGAGGTGTGTGTTCAGGTGTGTGTCACCTGGCTGAGGATGTTCCTGGTCAGCAGGTTCGATCCCTCGACGCTCCACAGTCGGATGGTGTTGTCAGAGGAGCAGGACAGGAAGGACCCGGGGGGGAGACTCACCTCTCCCCCTGACCCTCCCCCCTCAGGAGACACCTGCAGACACACACACAGCAGCTGTTCAGGTGTTCACACACACAGCCTACATAAGGGGTGCAGATCCGAGTCAGGATTGGTGGGGGGACACAAAATTGTTTTGTTTTTTTTTGCCGGTATATGCAACTCATATTGCCGCCATAAATCACAACTTGGTAGAGGATCACCACACTGCACAGGGAATCATTTATTGTGCTCACCTTTCTTGTTTATTTGTCCTAAACAGCCAACTTCACTGCTTACTCAACTGTTATATTAGCAAATCATAATTTAAAGGGGCATGTAATATCTACTCACGTTCCCTCCCAGATCCCCAGTTCTTCTTCCCATCTCCCTTTTCTCCCAGTGCATGGGACTACTTAATGCATGATTAATTGATATGGATGAATATCAATAAATGAAGCCCAAAGATTGAGGGGGTTGTTTCTTTAAAAGAAACGTTCATCTGCATCGTAGTGGAGGAGAACAGAGATGGGATGTGGAGTCAGAAATATATTTGTCAAACATTGTTTCACCATTTCAATCAGCCGGTGCATATTCTCATTTGTCAAATCCTAGACAGAGAGGACAGATGGTTTGAAAGAGGAGTTAAAGAAGCCATCTATGTAAAAGTAGAGAAACCATCCCTCAACAGGGGAGGTGGCCTCAGACACCACCTATCTCCAATCTACAATGCTGCCCTTTCATCCCTTCCCAGGAGATTCAACAATCTAGCCTCAAAGAACAACCACTGTTCACAAGTGGCAAGTGGCTCCAACGACTGTCGTTATAACACAATAGGGCACTAACGAAGTCCAAACCAACCTTCCATCAAAGACAGTCATCTTAACGACTGTCGTTGGCACTTGGAGCACAAAAGGGAACCAGTGACATCATCACCCTTGTGAACGCCCACACAAGAGGTTAAATAGTGAGTCTCCACACCAGATAGTTGGACCAGTCCCAGCCTGGTCAGATGCGTACATGAACTGATGAAGGTGAAACGTCTTCTAGACAAATAACTAAGTCCAGTTGCTTTACATTTAACCTCCTTTGAAACACCATTTCAATCATTTCTTTTTAGATGTGAATCTAAAATGTGAAAAATGTGAAATCTGAAAATACATTTGATCCATTTTTAATCATTTAGGGTGTTTTTATTGGGGGGGACATGTCCCCCCCGGGATCTGCACCCATGGCCTACACACACACACACACACACACACAGACACACACAGACACACACCCACCTCGAGGCTCCAGACGCAGGCCGAGTGGTACAGGGCTGAGTAGAGTTTTCCCGCTCGCTCCTTCAGGTCCCGGACATCCCAGACGTAAACACTGTGGTCGTTGTAGACGCACGACAGCCAGTGGTTGGAGGGGTCAAAGGTCACGGCCACCGTGTCGGGGTAGCGCTCCTCCGGCCGGTGGCAGAACAGCTGACTGTGGAGGAGGGGGGGGATGAAGTCATGAATACGTCTGGTTTACGTTGGAGTAAACTGGAGTTGTAGCTGCAGCGACAGGTTTGAGACCGGACAGACTCTTCCAATACAGTAGTGTTTCTATCATTATTTCATTCCACAGGGCTTTTTTATTTTATTTTATTTTATTTTAATTAATTTCTAGAATTAATAACCCCTGGGAAGCCTGTGTGACTTTGTGTCTCTGGTTATAGAGAGATATATATTTTTTTTTTCTTTATTATCAGGGAGAAACATAGAAAGTCATTTCAGCACCGTTACACTCATACAGAGTGAAACAAAAACATGTATTTGGACAATTGTGTTAACATATTCTCCAAGCCATTACTCTCCCTTTCATTTTACAATGTTTTAAATAATAATAACAAAAGAAGTCACATTTACAAATTTTTCCATCAAGATTAATAGACTGCTACTTCAAGCCATGTAATAGAGACTGTACTTAAAGCAGTTCAGGTCTCTGTGGTCTTATATAGCTACTGTATATCTGATCCACTTGGACCACCAACTCTTAAATTTCTCCGAATGCAACTTTAGAGTGAATGTCAGTCTCTCCGTGATGTAGATGTGGTGAACAGTCCCTTCAGTCTTCCAGTGTCGGTGCGTTGGGTTGTAGCCATTCCCTTGTTATAGCTTTCTTTGCTCCAATCAATAATATCTTCATTAGATAGGCTACATTTGTCTGCTATTGATTGGATAGAGAGATATTTTGTTGTATAGCTGAATATTCCATCCATACAGACGAGGTGTAAACGTATACATGTAGCCTATTTATGAAGCATCTTTATTGTAAACTTCAAGTATCATTTAAGTGTCCTCTCTTTTGGAAATCACAATATGGTCACCCTATGTTGTTCACTAGTTGTGCTGTTTCAATGCTGTTTCCATAGGCGGCCTTGCCTATGTTTCAACCGTTTCAATTGAAATGGGCCCCAGCCACCAGGGGGGCCCCCAGCTGCCAGCCACCAAGTCAAAGACAGTGGCCTACAATAATTCATCACCTAGGTTTCACCTTAACACACACACAGGCCTACATCCACCATGCACACAAACAGCTCTGTCCACCGTGCGGTCACACACTCGACCCCTGATCCGCTCTCACGACCCGTCCTTTCCTTGTCTGTGGTGCTGAAATAACGCGGAGCACTTTGCTCTCATTACTTTTGTTGCCAATTTAAATTCAGAGTATTGTTAAAGCCTGTAGTGTTTGATTGTGTTCCTCATTCCTCATGTCTGAAAATGTACATAATGATTTTGCTTTTTGATGAAAACCAACTTCAGTCCTCGTTTTTTCTGCTAAGTCCTGGTTTCTTGCCCTGATAGTGATTTTAATGTGTTGTGCGTAGCTGGGATGCTTGGATAGTGCGTTTACTGCGTCCTTTCAGGGTTTAAAGCATCAGCGACACATGGGCACATGGCTGGCAAATAATTTTATGTTTACAGGGTGGGGCCTCATATGAAATATTGAAACGGGCCCCCAGATGTCTAAGGCCGCCACTGGCTGTTTCATTGTCTTGTCCTGTATTGTGTTCTACATTTTATTTGCTGTTTTGCCTTTTCTGTCTGTGTAGTGTATCTCCATTTGTATTTTAGTTATTGTATTGTTTTTATTCCTTGTGTTGTACTGTTAGTTGTATTTTATTTATTTATTTATTAGCGACTACGGATGTAAATAAGCGGCTCGGCTACAATCCATCATATTTACTACAGTATTTTATACCAATGTTCATCAATACGCACTGTCCCTAGTACTCAAATAAAGTATATATTATTATTAATTAGTGGTCAGGTGTGTGTGTGTGTGTGTGTTACCTGGCGTCCACCATGTTGGCGATGTCGGCGCCCAGGAAGTGTGGGCGGGGCAACGTGCAGAGGAAGTGCAGGTTGACGGGGCTGAAGGCTCGGACCGTCCCGTCAGAACAACCACAGAAGATCAGCTCGTCTGTGACGGACAGACAGGTGGCCTGGGCCGTCTGCACACACACACACACACACACACACACACACACACACACACACACACACACACACACACACACACACACACACACACACACACACACAGGTGAGTCAGAGCCACCATCATGAAGCTCCTGTTTGTTTTATCAACACGACCTCGTCCTCGTAGCAGAGAATGTCACGGAGGCCAATCAGCTGACAGGACAGGACAAGCCCCGCCCCCTGGGCTGACTCTCTGATTAAAGGGATAAGCCAACATTTTTTTTGTGTGTGTCTTGCCTCACTCCCGAGTCCATGACCAGCAGATAGACACCATCCTTTCCACTGTGCGTGTAGTAACAAGGGAGATAGAGCCGTATCGCCGTAATTAGCTTAGCTCAAACACTGGAAGTGTATAGGTAGTGTTAGCCTGCCTCCACCTAAAGTCGCTAATTAGCTTAGCTCAAACACTGGAAGTGTATAGGTAGTGTTAGCCTGCCTCCACCTAAAGTCTCTAATTAGTTTAGCTCAAACACTGGAAGTGTATAGGTAGTGTTAGCCTGCCTCCACCTAAAGTCGCTAATTAGTTTAGCTCAAACACTGGAAGTGTATAGGTAGTGTTAGCCTGCCTCCCGAGTCAGAAGCTGATTTCATTTTAGCTCTAAACTCTGTAAATATTTCACTTTATCCACATTTCAAACATGTTTAGGTGAGAAAGTAGCCGTTTAGATCAGCAGTGTGTCGTTAATTTGTCTAAATACCAGCTGTTTACTATTTTGTTGGGACGAATTCGGCGCTACTCAAGCTAGCCGTTGTGACCAACGCACTTCCCGTTACTTTCACAAAATAAAACACCCGTTGCCCTTTACATACAGAAAACCATGACGATAGAATTTGTGCTTTTACTTTGAAATAGGAAGCTAACCTACCCTCGACTCGACTACCTATACACTTCCAGTGTTTGAGCTAAGCTAATTAGCGACTTTAGGTAGGAGGCAGGCTAACACTACCCATACACTTCCAGTGTTTGAGCTAAGCTAATTACGGCGATACGGCTCTATCTCCATGGTTACTGCACACACAGTGGAAAGGATGGTGTCTATCTGCTGGTCATGGACTCGGGAGTGAGGCAAGACATGAAAAAAAATATGTTGCCGTATCCCTTTAATGAATGGATGGATGGAGTCAGAGGTCAGGTGACCGTCACCTAACCCTTCAAAATAAAAGTCATAAGTGAATGTGATGCTGTGGAGTCGGTGCAGTGAGTGATAGTGAGAGTGGAGAGTGGAGAGCCAATCAGGTGGAAGGATGAGTCATGAGTGCTGTACAATCCACCAATGAGACGACAGGAGGAGAGGGGGCGTGTCTGAGGATGAAGAGTGAAGTTCAGAATCTGTAACAACGACTTACTGAGGAAGAGGAGGAGTCGACCCTCTGACAGGAAGCAGAGGAAGAGGAGGAGGAAGAGGAGGAGGAGGAGGAAGAGGAGGGAGAGGAAGAAGAAGACAGTAGGAGGAAGAGGAGGAAGAGGAAGAGGAAGAGGAGGAAGAAGGGGAAGAGGAAGAGGCAGAGGAGGAAGCAGAGGAAGAGGAAGAGGGGGAAGGGGAAGAGAAAGAGGAGGAAGAGTAGGAAGAGGAAGAGGAGGAGGAGGAAGAGGAGGAAGAGGAGGAGGAAGAGGAAGAGGAGGAAGAAGAGGAGGAAGCAGAGGAAGAGGAAGAGGGGGAAGGGGAAGAGAAAGAGGAGGAAGAGGAAGAGGAAGAGTAGGAAGAGGAAGAGGAGGAGGAGGAAGAGGAAGAGGAGGAAGCAGAGGAAGAGGAGGAAGAAGATAGTAGGAAGAGGAGGAGGAGGAAGAGGAGGAAGCAGAGGAAGAAGAGGAGGAAGAAGGGGAAGAAGAGAGGAGGAAAGGGAAGAGGAGGAAGCAGAGGAAGAGGAAAAAGAAGAGGCGGAAGAGAAGGAAAAGGAGGAGAAAAAGGAAGAGGAAGAGTAGGAAGAAGAAGGGGGGAGAAGATGAGGAAAAGGAGGAGGAAGAGGAGGAAGAGGGGGAAGAGGAAGAAGACAGTAGGAGGAGGAGGAGGAGGAAAAGGAGGAAGCAGAGGAAGAGGAAGAGGAGGAAGAAGGGGAAGAGGAGGAGGAGGAAGAGGAGGAGGAGGGGGAAGAAGCAGAGAAAGAGGAAGAGGAGGAAGAAGAGGAAGAAGAGGAGGAAGCAGAGGAAGAAGAAGAGGAGGGGGAAGAGGAGGAAAAGGAAGAGGAGGAAGAGGAGGAGCAGGAAGAAGACAGTAGGAAGAGGAAGAGGAAACAGGATCGTTACAGGATGTTGGAAATTTTCTTCTCGTCCTCGTGTGTGTGGACAATAAATCAATAAATCAATAAATCAATAAATCAATAAGTTGCTGTCCACACGAACGCAGGTATTTTTGAAACCGTGTGTTTAACCGCGGTCGTCGGCTCCTGAAACCAGAGTTCTCTGTAACCAGAGTCCAGGGTGAACTCCACGTTTTCTAAAACTCTGGTTTCAGCTTCATGTGTGGACAGGACAAAGCCCCGCCCCCCTTAGTTACTGTTGCTAGAGCACGTCAAGCTTCTCACCGCTGACCCATGGATCATCAGACGCTGAGTGGACTATTAGGCTGCTGTGAATATCAATAATCACTAAACATGTGACACTAATACAAAACCGCTTGGTCACCATATGTAAACACCATGCTGATATGGAGTAAACAGGCTTTTATCAAATAGTAAACTGCGGTCACTTCCCCACTGTTTAGCTTCCTCCCGTCCTGTAGCTACATTTGTTTTAAATGAAGCCTTTCAGAATCAATCAGTGGATCGATGGATTATCGTTACCATGTGTGTATTTGTGTATTTTCCTATCTGTCATAAACAAGAGATTACGGGCGGGGTGTGTTAGTAGCGCCGACTTGTCTCGCGGTGCCGGTCAGTTTGAGCCTCCACCAGAGAGGACTTTAGCCTCCCCTCTCTCTGTACCAGTTACAGCTGCCACCTACTGCTCTGGAATGCACATGACAGCAGCCATGTTTCCATCCAAAGTGATTCGAATTACTGGGAAATGCGCATTAAAAGAAATTCGAATCATGTGTGTTTCCATCTACGGACTTTGCACTCCCTCCCCCCCCCCCCCCACGCCCGGACGGACGGACGGTCTGATTTGAACACATTAGCGCGATTTAGCGCATGTTTATTACCTTCATAACGCGACCCGTGTGTGTGTGTGTGTGGGAGAGAGAGAGCGAGACTTTATTAATGATAAACGCTGGATTCGCTGGTTGATAAGTTTGGTTTTTACTGAGGAGGAACTATGAAGAACTGTGCAGTAACATCATTATGAAGGTGTGTGGGGGCTTTTATTTTGCCGTGGCGGTGCAGAAACCCTGATGTTGTCTTGTGAGTGAACTGCAAACATGGGAGCAGACGGGGTGAAAGTGGCTACGTCACTTGATTCGCATACAGCTGTTTCCATCCCATTCCAATCAACCAAAACCCGACCATAGCAGCGTATTTCATTTTGTGCGAATCAGGGGATTTTAATTCGAATCACGGCGTTTCCATCATCATTTTCCGATGCGATACATCTAGATGAATCTAAACAGCTGATGGAAACGCACCTATTGTTTGAGAGGATTTGCGGTTTCATGTGGACGGAGTTATTTTTTTTTAACCGGGTTCCATAAAAGTTTGGTTTCAAAAATACCCGTGTTGGTGTGGACAAGGCCTAAATCTGGTTCAGATCAATTATTTTTTACTGATGACGTCATGACCCTCTCCCAGCTGGACTGAGAGGAGGCGGGGCCACTCACCCGGAGCTCCACCCACTTGTCGAGGAGGCGGCGGTGGTTGAACTCACACAGGAGGCCGGAGGAGGTGATGCAGAAGGTGGCGGCCGCCCGCTGGCCACGCCCACACGCCACGTCACTGAAGAAGTTGTTCCTCAGTTCACCCAGCAGCCCTGAACGCCCCAGCAGGGGCACCGTGGCGTTCACCTGGAGAGACACACACACAGAGACACACAGAGACACACAGAGACACACACAGGGACACACAGAGAGACACACACACACAGAGACACACACACACGGTGGTCAGCAGGCGGCGACACTGAGCTGCAGGTGAAGAGCGATAGTACACGGCTGCAGACTGGAGACCTGCACGTTCAGACCAAGGGTCCCAAGTCACAGAAAGTCCTCTACTTACTTGATGTGGCTCATTTCTAGCCTGGCTCTCACCAGACCCTTGTAGTCCCGCAAAGCTACGCTGAGCTCCACACAAGGGTCTGGGACTGCTCCATAGGCGATTCATTTCAGAAGGCGGGGCCTTGTAAAAAAATCTTGTATGTGATTGGATAAACCACTTGTCCGTTATCTTGTTGACGTGCTACTTCAGCCACTCACTGCGAGCCGCCTTTGTTGTTTGACTCAAACAGTCGCTTCAGCGCTACGTCACACCTCAGAAAGTCCCGCCCGGCGATCCTGATTGGTTCATTATTTTTTGCTCCGGGGAAGAAGTTTGCATTGGCCTCGAGTCCAGACCCTTGTGCGAAGCTGAGCGTAGCGCCTCTGGCGTAGCTTTGCGGAACTACAAGGGTCTGGCGAGAGCCAGGCTAGCTCATTTCTACTCTATTCTTTTTTTTAAGCAGAAGTCAGTGAGCCTCTTATATAGGGATTTCTTTTACCCTTCTCTCATTGAATGTAACTATGGTGAAGTGGTTAGATCACTGGGCTGAAGACCTGAAGGTTGCTGGTTCAAATCTTGCCTCAACAACAATTATAGTGTATTATTTTCCCAGTCGTCCTCTGTTGACTTCTGATAACTTGCCTCATGTTGAAACTGCTGCTCTCAGCCTGAAATTCACATAAATTTTCATTGTAAGTCATTCAAGCTTGACTCTCAAGCTTTCTTGGTGTTGACACAGTGTGTTTCCAACAGATGCAGCTTTGGGCTCGTTAACTTCAGAGTGAGACAGAGTGCAGCTCATCAACAGACAACAGTCTTTACAACTGTGTTTACACTGTGGCCTAGAGGCAGAGTGGAAGTCTACTGACCATGAGGTTGTGGGTTCGATTCCTACCTTGGTCAAACATTTGTATGGTGATCAGTCACTGCTTGCACTATTTGCTAATTCTGCAACAACGTTCAGCTGCTTTCAGCATTCACACGCATTTCCATCAGGAAATGCTACTTTATCTAGTTAGATTTAAAATTCTGGCCAATTAGGGCGCAGAAACGTTGAGTGACAGGACCGCTGCTTCGAGGCCAGTGGGCGGGTTCTCGGCCGGCTAACCGCCGCACCGCTCCAAATATGGCAAGTAGAATCCAACATGACGCGGTTCAAACCCCCGTAGTAGAGACACAAAACAGACTCCCTCAAACCAATGGGTGACGTCACGGTGCTACGGCCGTTCTTTCTACAGGCTATGGTTCAGACCCCTTAACGCCTCCTAGTGGTCGACTGTAAAACTGCAACTGCACAGTCTGGACCTGCACTATGGTTTCTGACAGAGCAAAATCCAAATAAAACACCAACAAGATCTAATTGTTTGTGAAGCTTGGAACACTTTGAACCTTTATTTAATAGTCCAGAATGAAATAAATTGCTTTTAAAGGTCATAGCTACAACTTTTTCATCAAAAGGATACATTTTTCAAAAAATAATGCATCCACAGAACATCTATAGGGGTGCAGAATAAAAGTATTAATTTTACAGAATTAAAAAAAAATAGTATATAAATAATTGTCATGTGTAACTGCTGTAACTGGCAACCAGTAAAACAGAAGGTTGGAGTGAGAGCAGATAGCAAAGAGTTCTACACCTACTGGCCAGGAGGAATTCAACTTGTAGCTATCACCTTTTAAATGTTCTATTGCATGGGGTTACTATTGGTTTTGTTGCTAATGGATACAGATATGACAGATATGGAATATGGACAGCATGGATGGCAGTAGGAACATGAGGATTGAAGGTGAATCACATTGTTCATTTAATGTCATTCAAGTTTTGGTCTAAATGTATCTGACAGTGTGGGCCAATGACATTTTATATTTTATGAACATGTTGGCGCACACACACACACACACACACACACACACACACACACATAGCCTATCATTTTATTTCTGTTTAATTTAAGCACACAGTATTAAAAGTATCTCGGTTTCATTAACTTAAACAAAATGTGCCGGTCAAAGATCAATATTATATATATTACTGTATTTGAAAACGTACATATAAGACTATCGTAGTAAACGTGTTATGGTCTATCGGTCGTTACACTGTCAGATACATTTAGACAAAAACTTTTATGACATTAAACAAACAATGTGATTCACGTTTGATCCTCATGTCCCTACTGCCGTATACATCCATACTGTCCATGTTTCATATCTACATTATCTGTATGATCCATTAGCAACAAGACAGTTGTCGCTGTAGCAACAAACCAAGCGGTCTGACTGTGCAGGTGAACGAACCTTGGAGGTCTTGGCGTGGTCCAGGTACCAGAACTTGACGTGACGGTTGCCGGCGGTAACGAAGTATGAGCTGTCGTCTGAGAAGGAGACGGCCGTCACTTTACTGGAGACTTTGTTCGCCGCCACCACCACGTTTTTCTGACAACGACAACAAGGACAAGGACAACGACAGCTGTATCTCATATATCTGGTATCTCAATTTCATACAATGGTGTGTACATAATACATTGATGTATACAAACTTTGTGCAATATTGGACACACATCTGCATGTGCAGTCGTGTGCTATGGGATGGTGCAGTTTAAGTCGATCCTGCACTTTATTGGGGCATTGTGCAATTAAATTAAATTAAATTAAATCTTGCACTTATGCACTCGTCACTTTAGCACATAGCACTTTAACTAGCACTGTAGCACTTTAACTAGCACTGTAGCACTTTAACTAGCACTGAAGCACTTTAACTAGCACTGTAGCACTTTAACTAGCACTGAAGCACTTTAACTAGCACTGTAGCACTTTAACTAGCACATAGCACTTTAACTAGCACTGTAGCTCTTTAACTAGCACATAGCACTTTAACTAGCACATAGCACTTTAACTAGCACTGTAGCACTTTAACTAGCACTGTAGCACTTTAACTAGCACATAGCACTTTAACTAGCACATAGCACTTTAACTAGCACTGTAGCACTTTAACTAGCACTATAGCACTTTAACTAGCACATAGCACTTTAACTAGCACTGTAGCTCTTTAACTAGCACATAGCACTTTAGCACTTTAACTAGCACTGTAGCACTTTAACTAGCACATAGCACTTTAACTAGCACATAGCACTTTAACTAGCACTGTAGCACTTTAACTAGCACTATAGCACTTTAACTAGCACATAGCACTTTAACTAGCACTGTAGCTCTTTAACTAGCACATAGCACTTTAACTAGCACTGTAGCACTTTAACTAGCACTATAGCACTTTAACTAGCACATAGCACTTTAACTAGCACTGTAGCTCTTTAACTAGCACATAGCACTTTAACTAGCACTGTAGCACTTTAACTAGCACATAGCACTTTAACTAGCACTGTAGCACTTTAACTAGCACATAGCACTTTAACTAGCACTGTAGCACTTTAACTAGCACTGTAGCACTTTAACTAGCACTGTAGCACTTTAACTAGCACTGTAGCTCTTTATAACTTCTCAGTAATCTGTTGGTCCCCTTACCCACTCTGTTAACCGTCTATGGTCAGTTAACTGGTGGTTTATGTCTGTCTTGTCCTTCATATGTTTTGTGTAAGATGTCAAGGTGTTTTGTTGTCCTAGTTCTGCCTCTTGGACTTTTTATCTTCATGTTTTTATGTCTAACATCAATCTGCCAATGGGACTGGGGATGGAAATGAGCCACTTGGCTACAATCCCACAGATTTACATGTCAATGTCCATCAATATGAACTGTTCCCATTTAAAAAAAAAAAAAATCAGAATCTGAATCTAATCTGAGTATGAGGCGTTCAGGTGTATATGAGGCGTTCAGGTACCTTCCAGTTCCAGACGTTGACCATCATGTCGTGCTGGTATCCCACGCTGACGATGTACTTCCCGTTGGGAGAGAACGCCACGCAGGAAACTCCGTATTTATGTTCCTGCAGCTCGGCCACCTGGAGGCGCTCCGACACCTCCCACACCCGGACCGCCGGCATGTGGCCGCTCTGACAGGGAGAGGAATATATAGGGAATATATATGGTGAATTCTATATATAGGAATATATAGTGGATTCTATATAGTGGAATATATAGTGAATTCTATATAGTGAATTCTATATGGCGAATTCTATATGGTGAATTCTATATAGTGAATTCTATAAAGAGGAATATATAGTGAATTCTATATGGTGAATTCTATATGGCGAATTCTATATGGTGAATTCTATATAGAGGAATATATGGTGAATTCTATATAGTGAATTCTATATGGCGAATTCTATATAGAGGAATATATAGTGAATTCTATATAGTGAATTCTATATGGCGAATTCTATATAGAGGAATATATAGTGAATTCTATATGGCAAATTCTATGTGGCGAATTCTATATGGCAAATTCTATATGGCGAATTCTATATGGCGAATTCTATATAGCGAATTCTATATGGCGAATTCTATATAGCGAATTCTATACGGCGAATTCTATATAGCGAATTCTATATGGTGAATTCTATATAGCGAATTCTATATGGCGAATTCTATACGGCGAATTCTATATAGCGAATTCTATATGGCGAATTCTATATGGCGAATTCTATATAGTGAATTCTATATGGTGAATTCTATATGGCAAATTCTATATGGCGAATTCTATATGGCGAATTCTATATAGCGAATTCTATATGGCGAATTCTATATAGCGAATTCTATACGGCGAATTCTATATAGCGAATTCTATATGGTGAATTCTATATGGCGAATTCTATATAGTGAATTCTATATGGTGAATTCTATGTGGCAAATTCTATATAGCGAATTCTATATGGTGAATTCTATGTGGCGAATTCTATATGGCGAATTCTATATAGCGAATTCTATATGGTGAATTCTATATAGCAAATTCTATATGGTGAATTCTATATAGCAAATTCTATATGGCAAATTCTATATGGTGAATTCTATATAGTGAATTCTATATGCTGAATTCTATATAGAGGAATATATAGTGAATTCTATAGTTGCTAGTGGATCCGCTGACTCACCTCTCCTGTCACCACGTATTTTCCATCTGGAGAAAAGGCCAACGTGGTGATGGCCTTCCTGTAAACACATGACATCACACCGCTATGAATCATGGGAGTTGTAGTGAACACGGTCATGTGACTGTGTGTGGAGCTGAGCTGGCAGCTGATTGGCTGCTGGAGGTTTGGTTTGTTTTGTTTTACCTGGAGCTGTTGAAGATGAACTGCTGTTTGTTCTTCCGTGGGTTCAGCAGGACCACGACACACCTGCAACCAGTCCAACGAGGTTAGAAACATTCATGCTTTTATTCTGAAGGAGTTCACTGAGGTTAGAAACATTCACGCTTTTATTCTGAAGGAGTTCACTGAGGTTTAGAAACATTCATGCTTTTATTCTGAAGGAGTTCACTGAGGTTTAGAAACATTCATGCTTTTATTCTGAAGGAAATCTGACAGAAAGTAATATAGGACCAGGACCAGAACTAGACCAGAACTAGACCAGGACCAGAACTAGACCAGAACTAGACCAGAACTAGACCAGAACTAGACCAGAACTAGACCAGGACCAGACCAGGATCAGATCTAGACCAGAACTAGACCAGAACTAGACCAGAACTAGACCAGGACCAGAACTAGACCAGGACCAGAACTAGACCAGAACCAGAACTAGAACAGAACTAGACCAGAACTAGACCAGGACCAGAACTAGACCAGAACTAGACCAGAACTAGACCAGAACTAGACCAGAACTAGACCAGAACTAGACCAGGACCAGAACTAGACCAGGACTAGACCAGAACTAGACCAGAACTAGACCAGGACCAGAACTAGACCAGAACCAGACCAGAACTAGACCAGGACTAGACCAGAACTAGACCAGGACCAGAACTAGACCAGAACTAGACCAGAACTAGACCAGGACTAGACCAGAACTAGACCAGGACCAGAACTAGACCAGAACCAGACCAGAACTAGACCAGGACTAGACCAGAACCAGACCAGAACTAGACCAGGACTAGACCAGAACTAGACCAGGACTAGACCAGAACTAGACCAGAACTAGACCAGAACTAGACCAGAACTAGACCAGGACCAGAACTAGACCAGAACTAGACCAGGACCAGAACTAGACCAGAACTAGACCAGAACTAGACCAGGACTAGACCAGAACTAGACCAGGACCAGAACTAGACCAGAACCAGACCAGAACTAGACCAGGACTAGACCAGAACTAGACCAGAACTAGACCAGGACTAGACCAGAACTAGACCAGGACTAGACCAGAACTAGACCAGAACTAGACCAGAACTAGACCAGAACTAGACCAGGACCAGAACTAGACCAGAACCAGACCAGAACTAGACCAGGACTAGACCAGAACCAGACCAGAACTAGACCAGAACTAGACCAGAACTAGACCAGAACTAGACCAGAACTAGACCAGGACCTGAGTCTGAGTGAAGTAGTTCAGGTCTGATAAACAGAGTCACCAAACAGAGACTCATTAGAACTGCTGCTGCTCACTGTTTATACAGCAGAGTGTGTGTGTGTGTGTGTGTGTGTGTGTGTGTGTGTGTGTGTGTGTGTGTGTGTGTGTGTGTGTACAGGTTTTCCAGGAAGTGGTGGAACCAGAACTTCAGGCTCTGAAGTTTGTTCACTGAGCTGAGAAACTCTGAGTGTGAGTCTGAAAGCTGAAGTCTACGTATGGAAACAATAGTTGTGTGTTTGAGTTAAAGGAACGTTTGTGTTTCATTCTATAAACTACTGATACAATTTCTCCCAAACATTACAACTGGTCAAAATAACAAATAAAGATGCAGTGTTTTCAGACCTCATCATGTAAAGAAAACAAGTTGAGATTCATTTTTAAACAGACCACTAAAGTTTTAATTTAGGAAGAGTTCAGATTAATATACCCAGTAGCATGATGGCACTTTTATCTCATTTTATTTTATTTTAACTTGTTTGACTTTGCTGTATTTTATTGCTCTCACTGTTTTTATTGTTTTCAAATTGTTTTATTTCTGCTTCTTTCTTTTTATTATTACACTATGTAAAGCACTTTGGTACTCCGAAAGGATTGTTGTAATGGGCTGTATAAATAAAGTACATTTACATTTAATATAGATGGACATTTAATCCTGCAGCAGCAGTGACCGTTTACTGATTTACTGATTATTTACTGATGCTTATGTTATAGTTCTAAGATTTTCTATTAAAATAAAGTCAATAATGACATTTTTGTGTTCTCTTTGTATTTGGAAAAGTATCGAAAAGTATCGAAAAGTTTAGAAAAACATTGGTTGGTATCATGACAACACTATGTAGTGAATTCTATATGGTCAATTCTATATAGAGAACTATAGTAAATTTATATAGAGGACTATGTAGTGAATTCTATATAGTGAATTCTATAGGGAATTCTATAGAGGTCAAATGTAAACACACTTTCAGAAACGTTGCAGATCAATGTTGAGCGTGATCATAACCACGATCTGTGACCGCAATGCATTATGGGATATAGCTATATTACTTGCTTAGTGACCATCGGTTGTACACTAGTTTCCACACACTGCACTGCATTGTGGGAAACTATGAGTCGACTGTATAGAGAATATTAATAGTCACTAAACATTCAGACAGAAGTAGAGGAGCCTCCAGGCCACCGTACACACACACACACACACACACACACACACACACACACACACACACACACACACACACACACACACACACACACACACACACACACACACGTCTAATCCCTGGTTGAGTCATCAGTCTGTGTGTGTGTGTGTGTGTGTGTGTGTGATAAACACTCAGTGATAAGTGCTGAACCACAACTGAGTCAGCAGCCAATTATATTCTTCCTCCTGAAAACACACACACACACACACACACACACCAATAACCCCCCTCCTCCTCCTCTTCCCTTTCCTCCTCTCTTCTTCCTCCTCCTCCTCCTCCTCCGTCTTCATCAGTTTCTGCTGTAAAACCTGATGATGTGTTCAGGGACACTCCGACATCTGAGCGTCTGACACACACACAGCAGCATGTGTGTGTCCAGGTTAGGGTTGCAAAATGCCGGGAATTTTCAAAATTGGAAACTTTCCATGGGAATTAACGGGAATAAATGGGAATAAATCCGAATTTTACAAAATTGAAGGTTGGCCCTTAACAGGGAACTTAAATATAGTTGGGGAAAATTTAATTTACTTTTTGACTTTTGTTGTTCAGTAAAAGAATTGATTGTTCATACAAGAATTACAACTTGATAAAGGTTTACTCACAAAGCTGGTGCATATTCTCATTTGTCCAGGTCATAGTATCTCAAAGGAGGTTAAATCGAAAGCAACTGGACTTAGTTATTTGTCTGGGAAAATTTGTCAGACATTATTATTTGTCTGACATTTGTCAGACGTTATTTGTCAGACAAATAACTAAGTCCAGTTGTTTTTGATTTAACCTCCTTTGAGATACTACTCACAAATAAATTAAATCTGTTGCGATGTCATGTTTTTTAATTGTGTTATTTTACATGGATGTCTGCTTATGACAAAACTAAATATTTACATTTATGTTTAGACATAATACAGTTTGTTTAAATTACCCCCAATTTCCACTTAATTCCCATAGATTCCCGATAATTCCCATGGAAAGTTTCTGGAAAGTTACCGGAAATTTAGTGGAAATTTTCTGCCCCTTTGCGACCCTAGTCCAGGTAGCCTACAGAGTGTCCCCCAGCGACCCCCCCCCCCCCAGCAGAGAGCAGTTAGACCTGAATGATCCGTCTCATTGTTCTGCTCCTTTTTCCTCTGGGACTGAAATGTCACATTCCAGACTCTGTTGTTACGACGCCCCCCCCCCTCCCCTTTACCCCCCCTTCACCCCCCCCCCGTCTCTCTACATTAACCTAACTGACCCCCCCCCTACACACACACACACACACACACACACACACACACACACGGTCGCTCCACTGACCCACTTCCTGTCTCTCTCTCTCTTCATGCATGAAGTGAATCTGAATCTTCTGATCCGAACACCGACCGTCCAATCGGCAGCCAGCACCACCTCAGGCTGCCAGCTGATTGGACGGCTCGGCTCGCCCCCTCCTGACATTCCCATCATGCCTCTGGACTCGGAGCCTCTGACCTCTGACCTCTGACCTCGTCACCGCCGCCGGCCCACAGGACTCCTCGTCTCCGCGGCAACAGGTTTCTGATGGTGAGGGCTCAGAGTTTCTGACCCGGTGGTGTCGGTCTGAATGAGTTACTATGGTTACTATGGTTACTATCTACTTATCTATTTTTTTTTTTTTACTTTTATTTGCTCTTGTTGCTTTTAACTCTGTTTTAGTGTTTTGTTTGCTTTTATTCTGTTTTATGCTTCTTTTTTTAATGTTTTGCCTTTATGTAAAGCACATTGAGTTGCCTTGGTATGAAATGTGCTGCTATATAAATAAAGATGCCTTGCCTTGCCGTTACTGTGGTTACTGTGGTTACTGTGGTTACTGTGGTTGTTTCCTGACATTCTGAGTGACATCATGTGTGACATCACAGCTCCACCTCCAATCAGGATCCAACAGAAACTTCAAACTACCAGACTCTCACAACCAGTTTAGACCAGAACCCAGTTTAGACCAGACACACTACAGGCAAAAATATGATTTTTTTGTGCACTGATCAATGTTGAGATTTTGGGATGTTTTGTGTCTTTAACATTTCAGACCAGAGGAGAGAAACGGTACCAGACTACATCATGAACATGTCTAGTGTGTCAACGAGCGGTAGACCTCGGCTCAATCCAGTCGGATGAAGGCTGTCTTTCAAACTGCCTCTGGACCAATAGGGTAGCGCTACGACCAATCAGAGCAAAGAGCAGGATGATAGGGTAGCGCTACGACCAATCAGAGCAAAGAGCAGGATGATAGGGTAGCGCTACGACCAATCAGAGCAAAGAGCAGGATGACGTCGTAGATTAAACTTTACATCTTCTTCTAAATGAACGACTTCAGGTCAGTTTCCTGCTCAACTTTTAAAGAAAATGACCAGTTGAATTCTTTCAAAGTTGATGCCAACGGCGAGTCAAACCATTCCTTTACCAAAGCCATCTATCTTCTTGTCATGTTTTTCACCGTCGCAAGTAGCTATGTCGTCATGGCGTTAAGCCGCCCAACGACTCTCTAAACAGACAGAGCGCTGTGATTGGTCAACACAAACGGTGTTCCAGACTCAAAAAGTTCCTATGGCTCCTTTCTAGACCCACCTACGGAGCAAAGAGATCTGCTGCTGCTGCTAGGGGGCAGAGAGATTTATAGGCTAGAGAAACGGTAGAAAATACAGTTGTTTTTTTACTTCATTTTGTCTGTAGATTTCTCCTAAACTCACCAGGAGTTAGTCTGAGCCGTGTCATGTCAGGTGTCATTGTAAAGCTCTCTCTCCTGAACAATGATGTCATTTCCTTTGCATCATAGCAACAAATCGTAAAAGTAGGATTGACATTAACAATCTGTGTAGTTTTCCAGTCCAAGTCTTTAAAGGCCGTAACGTTTCCTCAGAAAGAGTTTTTCAGACTCAGACTCCTCTCTAGAAATCTCCACTTCAGCAGCTTCCAGACACCAAACCTTCCACTTTGATCCCTTTCTATATCCTGAAGGTTTTTACAGAGGGGATTGTTGATATATCATTCACAGCCTCATTTATACAACATTTTATTACTAAAAACATGGAGACATTAGATGTTTTAAAGGGCTGGTGACAGTGTTTTCTCATTTACAGAGTGATAAAAAGAGATATCCACAATCCTCCTCTGGAAAAACTAAAGACTCTAATATGTCAACAAAATAAAACAAAGCAGCTTTATCCATTCTGTTCTGGAAATATATGCAAATTAGTGCATATTTAATTAGATATGACCTCATTTACATATTTAAACATAAAGTTTGACAAAACTTGTATAATAGTTCTGTTAGCCACTCAGAGACCTGAGCTTCAACAACTAAATGAGTTGTGTGTGAGAGAGTGTGTGTGTCTCTTTAATCTGATAATCCGATCATGTCGTTAGCTTCACCGTCCTTCTTCTCAGGGTGAAGACAAACACACCGACTGTGAACACACACACACACACACACACACACACACACACACACACACACACCACGTGTCTCTAATCTCCATGTTCACAAACACCTGGTTTGTTTTCACTGAGTTGAACCTTCACTTCACTTTAATCTGAATCTGTTCAGCTGCAGCTGTTCAGACCAGAGGAGTCGAAGCTCCAAGATAACACAACAACCTGAGATAAGGACCACTAAAGGCTTAAAGGGAGAGTTCAACATTTAGTCAAACTGGCCCATTGCCATAATCCCTATAGTCATAGCAGTAGGTTTGTTACCTTTAATTGTCGGTGCAAGCTACTTTTAGAACGGCGGAGCAGAGCCGTGAGCTGCTCAGAGCTACGCTACGGAGGCTCATTATGGGATTTCTTGGTTTCCCTCATCAAACTCATCAAATACACAATCCAACAACTCCACAACGCTCTGGTGGACAAGTTGTGAGCTGCACATTCACCACGCTATGAGATAATAACACAACGTTACCACACAGAGTTGTTTTAGAGGGAAATTCATGCAAAACCTCTGATGCACGTTGCCTTCAGGGACAGTTTTTCATCAACAGTCTCTGTATTTCCCTCTACAACAACTCTGTGTGGTAACGTTGTGTTATTATCTCATAGCGTGGTGAATGTGCAGCTCACAACTTGTCCACCAGAGCGTTGTGGAGTTGTTGGATTGTGTATTTGATGAGTTTGATGAGGGAAACCAAGAAATCCCATAATGAGCCTCCGTAGCGTAGCTCTGAGCAGCTCACGGCTCTGCTCCGCCGTTCTAAAAATAACTTGCACCGACAATTAAAGGTAACGAGCCTACTGCTATGATTATAGGGATTATGGTGATGGGCCAATTTGACTAAATGTTGAACTGTCCCTCTAAAGCTCTACTCTACTCTCTTGTTGTGTGTCTGTGGTTGTGTGTCTCACCCGGCGGGGTAGGCCAGCAGTCCGGTCCGCGGGTCGCAGGCCAGCGCTCGGTTCCCCGGCGCCGTGATGCCCAGAACCTTCTCCAGGGTCACCTAAAGGTCAGAGGTCAGAGGTCAGGCTGCTGTCACACACACACACACACACACACACACACACACACACACACACACACACACACACACACACACACACACACACACTCACTTCCTGCTCCATCAGACGGTTCAGTCGTCTTGTTGCTGCGGCTCAGTGCTGCTAACGCTAAGCTAACGACATCACACAACACTGAGTCTGTGCCGAGTGTGTGTGTGTGTGTGTGTGTGTCTCTATGTGTATGTGTGTGTGTGTGTGTGTGTGTGTGTGACTCGTCTCACATGACTCTCTCTCTCTCTCTATTAAACTCTCTTCATGTTCTCTCTGGTTTCACCACAGAACTGATTCTATGTTCTGCAGCTCTGGTTGGTGACTGTGATCAGCTGATCAACAAGTCCAGTAGTTTTATTATTATTTGTCCCAACTTGGTCAGTTTGGTTTCAGTCCAGGTGTTAAAAACATAAACACATACATACAACACCTCAACACAATCATTCAACAAAAGGCAGATTTCAGGTGAAGTGCAACCACATAGATCAACAACATCAGCATCAACAACATCATCATCGTCCTCAATATCAAACTCAACGTCACCATCAAACAACAACAACAACAGCAGCAGCAGCAGCAGCAGCAGCAGCAGCAGCAGCAGCAGCAGCAGGGGGTTGTAGGTGTGTGTGTGTGTGTGTGTGTGTGTGTGTGTGTGTGTGTGTGTGTGTGTGTGTGTGTGTGTGTGTGTGTCTGTTCACCATGTTTACTCTTGAACACCAACAGTCATGTGGCCAGACAGGACGGACCAGACCAGGACTCGGTCTCTGTCTCTGATCCGGTTTCACCTGAAGCCGATCGACTGGTTTAGTTTTATTGACCAGTGAGTGAGTCAGCTGATCGATCAGCGATCAATAGGTGATCGATCAGCTGCTGGTTTAAAGACTTCCCTCAGTTTGTAGGACAGTAGTGCACAGTAGAAGACAGAAGTAAATAGAGGACACTAGTGGACAATAGAGGCCATCGAGGACAGTAGAAGACACAGGTGAGGAGGACCCATGCAGGTGTCGGGGGAGCGCACCTATGTTTCCTTTTTCTGAAAAAGCGCCCTATGTTCCTTTTTTTTTTTTTACCAAAAAGGGCCCTATGTTCCCTGTTTTTTTTTTTGTTTTTTTTTACCAAAAAGGGCCCTATGTTCCCTGGTTTTTTTTTTTAACCAAAAAGGGCCCTATGTTCCCTGTTTTTACCAAAAAGGGCCCTATGTTCCCCGTTTTTACCAAAAAGGGCCCTATGTTCCCTGTTTTTTTCTTACCAAAAAGGGCCCTATGTTCCCTGTTTTTACCAAAAAGGGCCCTATGTTCCCTGTTTTTTTTTTTTTTACCAAAAAGGGTCCTATGTTCCGTTTTTACCAAAAAGGGCCCTATGTTCCCCGTTTTTACAAAAAAGGGCCCTATGTTCCCATTTCTTACCAAAAAGGGCCCTATGTTCCCCGTTATTACCAAAAAGGGTCCTATGTTCCCTTTTTTTTTTTACCAAAAAGGGCCCTATGTTCCCCGCTTTAACCAAAAGAGCCCTATGTTCCCCGTTTTTACCAAAAAGGGTCCTATGTTCCCTGTTTTCACCAAAGTGGGCCCTATGTTCCCTTTTTTACCAAAAAGCGCCCTATGTTCCCTTTTTTTTTCTTACCAAAAAGGGTCCTATGTTCCCCGCTTCAACCAAAAAAGGGCCCTATGTTCCCATTTCTTACCAAAAAGGGTCCTATGTTCCCTGTTTTTACCAAAAAGAGCCCTATGTTCCCCGTTTTTACAAAAAAGGGCCCTATGTTCCCATTTCTTACCAAAAAGGGCCCTATGTTCCCATTTCTTACCAAAAAGGGCCCTATGTTCCCCGTTATTACCAAAAAGGGCCCTATGTTCCCTTTTTTTTTTACCAAAAAGGGCCCTATGTTCCCCGCTTTAACCAAAAGAGCCCTATGTTCCCCGTTATTACCAAAAAGGGCCCTATGTACCCTTTTGTTTTCTTACCAAAAAGGGCCCTATGTTCCCCGTTATTACCAAAAAGGGTCCTATGTTCCCTGTTATTACCAAAAAGGGCCCTATGTTCCCTTTTTTTTTTACCAAAAAGGGCCCTATGTTCCCCGTTATTACCAAAAAGGGCCCTATGTTCCCTTTTTTTTTTTTTTACCAAAAAGGGCCCTATGTTCCCTTTTTTTTTCTTACCAAAAAGGGTCCTATGTTCCCTGTTTTTACCAAAAAGGGTCCTATGTTCCCCGCTTTAACCAAAAGAGCCCTATGTTCCCCGTTTTTACCAAAAAGGGCCCTATGTTCCCCGTTAATACCAAAAAGGGCCCTATGTTCCCTTTTTTTTTTACCAAAAAGGGCCCTATGTTCCCCGCTTTAACCAAAAAGGGCCCTATGTTCCCTTTTTTTTTTTTTTTTTACCAAAAAGCACATACTACATACTGGGGAACATAGGACCCTTTTTTTTTTTACCAAAAAGGTCCTATGTTCCCCACTGTTGCTGGTTGATGGACTCTCTCTCTACTTATCTGGCCTGTCTAGCCTCTACCTGGTCTTTTTACTAAACTTTTAACCAACTCCTTTCTTCATTGCCTAAACCCAACCAATGCAACAATTAGCCTACACTTCTCACTCCAAGTCACAACTCAACTTCTCACTCAGAAATAGGTCTATATGTTCCCGGTCCCATAGCTACAAAGCGGGAACATAGGGATGATCCCGGTGTGGGATAGGCAACACCTGTCATTAGTGAGGACTTTTACTCTGAAGGTGAGTGACGTCATCAATGTTATTAAGCGACACAATGAACCAACGTGGCTCAGATCAATGAAGATGATCATTATCACTGATTATTGATTATAGATCGGTGGTATATTAGTTTAACGCACACATTGCACATTTTCTACTTTGCACTAAAGTCAACGCTGCCGATTTGTTGTTGTATATACTTTTATACATCACATTTTATTTTATTTGCTATTTGTATTTCATTATGTATAGTTTGTTCTTTATATTTTACTATTTTATTGTGTATAGTTTGTTCTTTATATTCTTATTCTTTATATTCTTATACTATATGTTGTTATCGTCACTGTGTGTCTGTGTAATGCTGCTGCTGCACTGTCATTTCCCAGCTTGGGATCAATAAAGTCTATCTATCTATCTATCTATCTATCTATCTATCTATCTATCTATCTATCTATCTATCTATCTATCTATCTATCTATCTATCTATCTATCTATCTATCTATCTATCTATCTATCTATCTATCCATCTATCTATCCATCTATCTATCTATGCACCGCACCTTGCCGCTGAGTTCGTCCTTGTGCCGCGCCGCGCCGCTTCTCCTCCGCAGCTTGATGGACGGGGAGCGCAGCAGGTTCTTGATGCGGCTGCGGATGGTGCCGCCGCCGCCGCCGCCGCTTCCCTCCGCGGTCATCGCGCCGTTAGCTGCGGGCTACCACCGGGCTACCACCGGGCTACCACCGGGCTACCACCGGGCTACCACCGGGCTACTAGCTACTAGGATCAGTCTGTCTGTCGCTCTCTCCGCTGCTGCCGCTGCTCTGGTCATGCCGCCTGCCGGTCCCTGGTCCTGGTCCTGGTCCTGGTTCTGGTTCTGGTTCTGGTTCTGGTTCTGGACTGATCCGGGTCACGGGCTTCTTCGGTTCCGCCGCCGCCGCTCCGCATCGTTTTTATTCCTCCGCCGCGGCGCAGAACCGAGAGACGCAGCGGACTGAGCGGACTGCGCCTTTACGCACCGCCAGCGTCAACACCGCGTGCGGCAACATCACCAACACTTCCGGTTCGGCTTTTCACAATAAAAACTATGAAGCTTTTTGATTCTAACTGAGAGCACGTGACCCCGTGTCTTTGTTGTTTTGATGTTATAACGAGTTTAACCAGATTTAGAGGAGAAAGTTAAAAAACAAACTCAGTGGTACACAGTTTAAATCCTGCAGAATAAACAGACCTTCTACGGCACTTTAGACACTGAACAATCTGTTTCACTGTAAATGAAGACTTTGTTTATTTATAGTTTTATTTCTGAAACAAGAATAAAAACTTTGGTCCCTTACTCTGTATTTACAGCAGCTTCAGACTGTAACACATCAAACTTCTCTACAACAATAAACACATTTCACAAAACCAACAGCTGTTGGTGCAGTGTGGGGTTGTGCAATCGGCTGATGGAAAAATGGATGGTTGTGTGTTTGGTTTTTGTTTTAACACTTTTTATTTTTATTTTATTTTATGCCCCTTCATAGTTTTTTACGACCTTGACTGAAGCTGGTTTGACATTTTCATTTCTTTGCGCATGTAAAATGACAGAAACATGTTCTATTCTATTCTAAAGGACAAAACCTCCTTTTCCAGGTAAATACAAAACTTTTAATTTGACAGGACCCACCTGACTTCCGGCTGCCGGGCCACGCTGCAGCTCAACCGCAACTCAACAGCAGCGACACCGAGCGGCAAAGACACAAACTGCAGCTTCACAATGAACACTTCATGTTTTACCTTTACATCTACAGCATAATAATAATAAAAAACATCATATTAATAATATAAATGACAACGATAATTATGTTTTTATTTAATGAGCTGAAACATGAAACATGAAGCCTATGATGCCTATAATCATTAATCAGGTGAGGTTTTAAACAGATGGAGAAAACGAGGAAAACTTTTATTTTGAAAAGATGTTTCAAGTAGAATTCAGTTTGATTCATTCTGCTCTTTATTTTCCTATAAAGTGTCCAGGAGACTCAGAAACAGAAACATGGCTGACAAAAAAGAACCTGAACAGTTGATTTTATTTGTTAGTATTCCTTTTTATTCATTTTAAAGTATTTTTTTATCTTTATTTTTAATCCTCGTTACGTTTCTCTAACCCATTCTGTGTCTTGTATGTAAATCACTGAGCAGCACTTTGGTGAACCTTTAAAGGGATAGTATCATTTTTTTAAAGTGTGGTTGTATGATCTACAAATAGCCCCTAAGTACTTTAATTGCAGTAGAAGACTCTCTGCACTCCTCCCGTTAGCAACGCCAGCCCATAATAGCCCTGCCCAGAGATTTACAACATACAGTGTTGTGAACAGACCCAAAGAAACGGCCTATTTTCACGGCCTAAAAGAGGTTTTACCTGAAAAAATATACACAGTTCCATTGTTCGCTATAATATAATTTTTTCCAGGAAAAACACAGTTTTTATTTGGACCGAACCAACTGCTGATCGGCGGGCGCTAACCCTGGGCGGAGGGATACGTGAGTTGGTTAGGTCCAAATAAAAACTGTGTTTTTCCTGAACTTTGAAGGGCTGGAAAAAATTATATTATAGTGAATAATGGAACTGTGTATGTTGTTTTTTTCTGGTAAAACCTCTTTTAGGCCGTGAAAATAGGCCGTTTCTTTGGGTCTGTTCACAACACTGTATGTTGTAAATCTCTGGGCAGGGCTATTATGGGCTGGCGTTGCTAACGGGAGGAGTGCAGAGAGTCTTCTACTGCAATTAAAGTACTTAGGGGCTATTTGGAGATCATACAACCACACTTTAAAAAAAATGCTACTATCCCTTTAAGGAAACCTTTAAGGAAAAAGGGGGCGGAGTCAGTTTGGTTCTTCAAACTTTATTAATCTTCCCGGAGCAGCAACGCGCGGCTCCACAACTTATATTTACACCGAAACGTAAAAAAATACAAATATAAGAAAACCAGCAACGCAGCCGACCTGTGAACGGCGAACAGCTGAGTCCAGATGAGTCGTAGCCGTAGTGTCGTCATGAAGCCCCGCCCCCAAAACCTGAAGCCCCGCCCCCAAAACCATCAACACGGAGCGGTGCCAATCAATCAATCAATCGATCGGTGATCAATAGTGAAAATAACCCTGAGTTGCAGCGTTCACACACACACACACACACACACACACACACACACACACACACACACACACACACAGGTCTTTGGATGTCGGAGGCGCTACGTCGTGTGACCATGTGACACCGAGGAGCCACGGTAACGGTTACCTGGCAACCGCTGCTCCGGTCGGCCGCCGCCGCCGCTGCAGAGTTCAGTCAGAAAAAAACTAAATAAATATTTAAGACGAACGACGAACTGAAGGTCGGGCCGGTCGTCACGGCAACAGCTGGGCCGGTCGTCACGGCGACAGCTGGGCCGGTCGTCACGGCAACAGCTGGGCCGGTCGTCACGGCAACAGTTGGGCCGGTCGTCACGGCAACAGCTGGGCCGGTCGTCACGGCAACAGCTGGGCCGGTCGTCATGGCGACAGCTGGGCCGCCACATCACGCCTGATTGGCCGTCACGCCAACGTGTCGTGCGTTTCATCAGGGGACGAGTCGGCCAATGGGAGCCTGAGTCTGCTGTGACATCATCACCAGCCGGGGCATCGGCCTCCAGGCCACGCCCCCCTCCGTCGCCGCGGCCCCGCCCCCCCCTCCTCGTGTTGCCATGGTGCTGCCGCCGCCGGCCGCCGTGTTGCTGCTGTTGCCGGGCGACGCCGCCGCCACTTTGGCTCCTCCCACTTTCATCTGCAGCAGAGGGGGCGGGGCCAAGCTGCCGTCTTTAGGCCCCTCCCCCTCCTCCTCTTCCTCCTCCGTCTCCATGGCAACGGTGTGGTCGGAGTCGTGGGCGTGGCTCTGCTCTTCGGCCCCGCCCACCGCCGCTGCTGTCGCCGTGGAAACGGGCCGCTGGTTGAGGAAGACGATCTCGTTGAGGAGCGACGACAGACCTTCCTCCTCCGCCGGGGGAGGGGGAGGGGGGGGCTGTTGTTGTGTTGCCGGGGGAACCAGGTGCAGCAGCTGGTTCAGGTTCGAGGCTGAAAACGGAAAATAAAAACTCGTTAGTTAACGAACTCGTTGACGATTAAAGGAGCAGTGACGTTTTTTACAACCTGGACCTGGTGGTTTCCTCCCATAGAACTGTGATGTCATTAGGATCCTTCAGACGACTATTTATATATATATATATATATAGTGGGAGTGATGGTATGATATGAAATACTGTCACTCCTACTATATAGATACAGATATACGCTGCTCTGAATGGATCTTAAAGGAATAGTTCACCAAAAAATGAAATTCAGGCCGGTTCCTAGTCCAAACAAAACTTTTTATGAGAGTAATAGTAATAGGGCCCGACACAAAAACGTCCATAAAACTACACAACAACCATTTCATATTCCTCCACACTGCTCGTCCACTGCAATCCAAGTGTCCTGAAGGGAGATAGTCCAGAGTTCACTGGAAACAACCTCATTTAATACAATATTCTAATACTCTAATAATTCAATCCAGGACTGTTGAGGCTGTAAAAATGTCCTAAATGAGGTAGTTTCCAGTGAACTCTGGACTATCTCCCTTCAGGACACTTGGAAAAATGAAGCTGTTTATTTTCTTAGGATGAGCCCCTTGGGTTGTCACAACTCTTTTTCGAGGGGGTCCTACACATTTAACATCAAGACATAACACAACTCAGCACAATACAATGAAAGGAAACTAGACAAAACAATACAATACAATACAGACAATAAAATAATGTAAAATAAAAATCACTTAGACAAAACTGCAACCAGAGTTTGAACAAATATGAGATGAAATATGAAAGCAAGAGCAAGATGTTTCAAAATAGGAAGATTGCAGTGGACGAGCAGTGTGGAGGAATATTAAATGGTTGTTGTGTAGTTTTATGGACGTTTTTGTGTCGGTCCCTATTATTACTCTCATATAAAGTTTTGGTTGGACTAGGAACCGGCCTCCCGGGTCTCCAGATGACCTTTGAGGAATAAAAAACTACTCCGGAGTATTCATCAGCATGAGGGGGAGGCAGTAATGACTTGAATTTCATATTTTATTTGGTGAACTATTCCTTTAATGTCGTCAGAAGGATCCTAATGACATCAGAGTTCTATCCGGGGGAGGAAACGACCGGGTCCAGGTTGTAAAACTGTTGTCACTGCTCCTTTAACGCGCGGCCGAGGAGCCGTTACCTGATAGGTTCCTGATGGTGAAGGGGGCGGAGCCAGTGAAGATCTTCCCGAGGGGGGGGCGGGGCTGCGAGGCGAGGCGGAGCTGCTGATTGGCCAGACTGGGGATGCTGAGGGTGACCGAGGCCACGCCTACCGACAGGAAGAGACACCACTGTTAGATACTTTTCAAAATAAAAGCAGAGCCCGTTGAGGCCGAGTTGTTTCTGTCAAAGACGGTTTATAGGGCTGGGCAAAAAAAAAAATAGATTTTTATATTAATTGCAATTTTTAAAAATGGATTCTCATATAAGAATCGATTTTTTTTTTTTTTTTGGGACAACCAATCTTCATTGTACGATCATGTATTCTTTCTGTGCCATTACACTGGACAAAGTCAAACCGGCCTGTTGTGTTGGTTTGTTCACAGATATCTATGTGAACAAACCAACACAACAGACAAACTGATGTGATGTCGTGTGTATTGTTTTTTGTAAATATGACTTATGATTAGGGCTGTCAGAGTTAACGCGTTAATCGCGATGAGATTAATTAAAAAAATTAACGCGATTAAATTTTTTAATCGCGGTTAATCGCGGCCCATTTTGTCCTCTGTCTGCTGGACTGGAGGACTGGAGTGTGGGACCTCCAGTCCAGTAGGTGGCGGTAAGGCACCTTCAAGTTGGTTGCTACACAAATATACACAGTCTAACATATATCCACAGCTCCATCCATTGATTTTTTGACGGCTTCGTTGTCAACAAATGCACATCGCCATGTATTGATTTTTTTGATGGCTTTGTTGTAAACAAATGCACATGGCCAGGCAGAGGTGTAGCAAAGTAACGGCAATTTCCACTGGATGCAATTCGTTTCAATTCTGTGTGAGTTTCATGCATCATGTGTTATGATTAGGTACTAGGCCTGCTAGGTCTGGTCTAAAAGTTGTTTGTCTAGAGATTATAACACTTTGGAGTGTTGAAAGTCCAAAGCGCCATATATAATATTTTTAATAGAGATTAAGAGTTAACTATGGATTAAGAGTTAACTATGGAAAAAATGCGATTAATCGCGATTAGAAAAATTAATCGTTTGACAGCCCTACTTATGATGTATTGTCAAGTGTTTGGTTCAACCTGCTCTTGTTTAAGGAAAGAAAATCACAATAATTGAAATATAAAATCGCAATACTTGGTAAAATCGAATCGCAATTTAAATCGAATCGGGACCCAAAAATCGTTAGAGAATCGAATCGGCACAGAAGCGTATCGGCCCAGCCCTAACGGTTTATAAACCAAGAGCTTCCATGAGGAGTCAGCTTCCTGTATGATGTCACTAGGCTTCTGCTCGGCCACGCCCCTTTAGGGAGACCAGAGACAGCCTGGAGTGTATTGACTCCAATGGGACAACTTAACGTGAACACAGATTATGGTCTGTCCTTGGTCTGACCGGTGTAGCTACCAAATAAATGCAGTAGTGACCGGTGTAGCTACCAAATAAATGCAGTAGTGACCGGTGTAGCTACCAAATAAATGCAGTAGTGACCGGTGTAGCTACCAAATAAATGAAGTAGTGACCGGTGTAGCTACCAAATAAATGCAGTAGTGACCGGTGTAGCTACCAAATAAATGCAGTAGTGACCGGTGTAGCTACCAAATAAATGCAGTAGAGCAGCAGCCTCAATAAATGTGTCCAGCTGTCAGAGTTGTCCGGTTGCAGCTTCCACAGACTCCCACAACAAACGTCGGAGCAAATTTCCTAACAAGCGTTATAAACTGACCACAGACTCTGGATATCGATGCTAATTTCTGTTAGCCCGTCTATGGGGTTTTACATTAACGTTAGCATTAAGCTAGCGGACTTTATGCTTAGTTGTGACACTGGCTGTGTGTGTTTTGAATGTTGTTTCAAACTATGTGGGTTTGATTGAACATCTTTGATGCTTCAATATATATATATATTACCGCTTAATATATTGCTTTACTCCTCTACACCGGCCGTTACCATGGTTGTATCCATGGTACCTGCACTGGCCGTTATGTTTTAATTACGCGACATAATACGTCATTAACTGTGCGGCGGAGTCGTGTCAGAAAGTGTTTTTCATTTGACCAGTGAGTCACTATATTGAATTCACTAGATAGTGAGTAGGGAGGAGGGAGGAGTTTAGGACACAACCTTGGAGCATCTTTCCGTATATTGAATATCTCTGGTTCTGGTTCTGGTTCTGGTTCTGGTCCGTACCTGGAGCAGAGCTCTGCTGCAGCACCGTCGGCCCGGAGACCAGAGGGCTGAGCGTCATGACCGGTCGCCCTGGCAACGCTGCACCCACCAGAGACAGGACCTCGGTGGGCAGCAGAGCCCTGAGGGGCGGAGCTTCACCTGCAGAAGGTCAAAGGTCACAGTTACCACTCTGTTCTGTCTGTTCTAACCACTGAAACGCTGAGATTCATTATTATAGTTTTGTATTATTCATTCATGTGTGTATTTTTCCTTACTTCCTTATATTTACTGTTCAGTCACTTACTTTTCTACTTATTTTTCGTTATTGTTTAATTATTCCCTGTGTTCTTGTTTTTAACTTGTAACAAATTTGGTTTTTGAATATGTGGGTGAGGTTTTCATAGAAGCCCTTTAGGGTTTCATAGCTCCCCTTTGCACATCCCAGTCATGATGATTGTTCATGGTGTTTTAAATGATATGTTCATGCAAAAATAAATAAATAAAAATAAAAAAAATGAAGAGAAACGTTTGTCTGGAGAAGGAAATCTGGGTGTTTTGTTAGTTCTGCAACAGTCTGTTGACTGGAAGAATAAAAACACATGATAACCCCCCTGTCTAAAAGCCACGTGGAAACAAGGACATTATTATTCAACTAATATCATTTATTTTACTGGAAAAAGTTAGTTTTTTCCCCTCAATAAATGAAAAGTCAGTTTTATTTCATTTGTGAACATTTTATTCATTAATATTAAAAACACTCTTTCTGGTGGGAAAATAAGAGTAAAAAGTAAAAAAAAAAAAACAGAATTTCCATAAAATTAAACGGAAAAACAGATTTTATAGAGACCTTCTTCAGAGTTTCACCTGATCAATCAATAATCAATATGTACTCACTCTCCGTGTGGACGGGAGCAGCAGCTGGAGCTCTGCTGCGGGACAGGATGTTAGGCATCGTCCTCGTCCGCTTCACTGGTGCATTATGGGATGGAGCAACAGCAGGGGGGAGGGGCTTTGACACCTGCAGCACCTGTTGAGGCTCGACAGGCGAGGCGGCTGGGGGCGGGGCCAAAACAGGAGTGGGAGGAGCCAAAACTGGAGCGGGAGGAGCCAGAACGGGAGTGGGAGGAGCCAAAACTGGAGCGGGAGGAGCCAGAACGGGAGTGGGAGGAGCCAAAACTGGAGCGGGAGGAGCCAGAACGGGAGTGGGAGGGGCCAAAACAGGACTGGGAGGAGCCAGAACAGGAGTGGGAGGCGCCAGAACGGGACTGGGAGGGGCCGGATCAGGACTGGGCGGAGCTTGTGGCAGCAGCGAATATGACGACACGATCTGGACGTCTTCATCGGTTTCGTCTTCTGTTAACAGAGTGACAGAGGCCACGCCCCCTGCAGCTGTAGAGACAGAGGCCACGCCCCCTGCAGCTGTAGAGGCCACGCCCCCTTCAGGTGTAGAGGCCACGCCCCCATTGTAGGTCTCTTCTAGCGTCTCCACCTGCTGCTGCAGCTTCCTCAGGTCAGTCTGCTGCACACCTGCATGGACACAGCTACAGGTCAGAGCTCCACCTACTATTCTACTGACTCTCAGATTAAAGAGAATTACCGTTTTTTTTTTTACAATCTGGACCTTATTTCTAGCATAAACTCCGATCATTTCCTCCCCCAGATAACTTTGGTGTCATTCCAAGTGGTTGTGATGAAATGAGCTCCAGCCGAGAGGCGCGTTTATCCGTATAATGGAGTCTACAGGGCAGCAGAATGCAGCCTCTAAATAACACATTATCTGCAGAGAAACTCCTTCATTTCACCAATATTTAGTTCTGATAGGCTAGTGCTATTCCCCTCTGAGTCCGGGGTTAGCTGTTATCAACATCCGGGGTCTGTAGGTTGACCTACTGACCTCTCACCTGGATGATCCAGGTGAGAGGTCAGTAGGTCAACCTACAGAGGGGAATAGCACTAGCCTATCAGAACTAAATATAGATGGGGAATAGCACTAGCCTATCAGAACTAAATATAGATAAATAAATAAAGATAATGTGTTATTTACACTGCAAAAACTCAAAATCTTTCCAAGAATATTTGTCTTATTTCTTGTCCAAATGTCTCATTTCTAGTCGAAACTAATCTCTTTCCACATAAAATAAGACTCATCACCTAAAAATGAACTTGTTTTTAGATCATTTTCACTTGTTTCAAACTAATTTTCACTTGAAATAAGTAGAAAAACCTGCCAGTGAAAATAAGTTTTTTGTGTTTGTAATAAGAAAGAAAAACTTGCTCCACTATCAGATTTTTCTACTTATTTCAAGTGAAAATCTGCTTGAAAGAAGTAAAAAGTGTCTAAAAACTAAAAATGTGTCTAAAAAATTAATGTGATGAGTCTTATTTTAAGTAGAATGACATTTGCTTTGACTAGATACAAATATTCTTGGTAAGATTTTGAGTTTTTGCAGTGTAGAGGCTGCATTCTGCTGCCCTGTAGACTCATTTCATCACAACCACTTGTAATGACACCAGAGTTATCTGGGGGAGGAAATGATCGGATTTTATGCTAGAAATAAGGTCCAGATTGTAAAAAAAAACAGTAATTCTCCTTTAACAGCTGAGCTCCACCTGGGTCTTTACCTTTGTGTTTCCTTTGGTTCGGTCTCTTCTCCTCGGTCCGTTGCCGAGGCTGAAGCCGCCGTGTCTCCGAGCTGCTGCTGCTGCTGCTGTGGACAGAAACACACCTGGTTGGACACTCACAGGTGATGTCATCTGAACAGGAAGTAGTCGTGTGACATCATCGGACCGCTCCATCAGCTCTGCTCCGATCAAAAATGTCTGTGATCTGATCCTTTTGTATTAATGCGTATACATTAAAAAAAAAATTTTTTTAAAGGGATAGTATCATTTTTTTTAAAGTGTGGTTGTATGATCTCCAAATAGCCCCTAAGTACTTTAATTGCAGTAGAAGACTCTCTGCACTCCTCCCGTTAGCAACGCCAGCCCATAATAGCCCTGCCCAGAGATTTACAACATACAGTGTTGTGAACAGACCCAAAGAAACGGCCTATTTTCACGGCCTAAAAGAGGTTTTACCTGAAAAAAAATACACAGTTCCATTGTTCACTATAATATAATTTTTTACAGGAAAAACACAGTTTTTATTTGGACCTAACCAACTGCTGATCGGCGGGCGCTAACCCTGGGCGGAGGGATACGTGAGTTGGTTAGGTCCAAATATAAACTGTGTTTTTAACACTGTATGTTGTAAATCTCTGGGCAGGGCTATTATGGGCTGGCGTTGCTAACGGGAGGAGTGCAGAGAGTCTTCTACTGCAATTAAAGTACTTAGAGGCTATTTGGAGATCATACAACCACACTTTAAAAAAATGCTACTATCCCTTTAAGGTAAAAGGGGTCGGGGTATATAAGCTTTGGCTTCAACCTACACCCTTTTGGTTTTATAAGCTTGATGTATACCGAAATAAATACAATTCATTCATTCATTCATTCATTCAATAATCTGATGGCTGCTCTGATCAATAACTCTGTGACCGTGCAGAATGAAATCATTCACCACATCAAGTCAATCCTGTCTCCATGGAAACAGATGGTGGTGGTGGTGATGATGGTGGTGATGATGATGATGCTTCAGTCGGTTCTTACTCTTTGATCTTCATCCTCCTCGGAGCCGCGTCCAGGTGACTGGTCTCCACGGAAATGACGCATGGCTCCTCCCCCTCCTGACGCAAACACAGAAACGTCATCTCACCTGTCACACCTGTCACACCTGTCTCTACTAATGTCTCTAATGTCTCATGTCTCTACTGTCCCGTTTATAATGTCTTTCATCTCTAATGTCTCATGTAGGGATGCACATGATTAACCGTTTAACCGTTAACCGATAACAAGCACTTTGACCGATTAATACTATCGGTTATTTATTTATTTTATTAGCTCCTTATGTCGTCAACTCATGGGGGCGTGTCGACACGTGCAGAGTTCACTGCCTTCAGTCATATTTAGTAGCTAAAAGTTCCACAGGAGGACTGACAGTATGAGCAGCAGCCCCCATGAAGGAAGATCAGACAATAAATGTAACCTACACGGACATAGATGTGCATCACCTGTAACTACGGCGCTGAGGAAAAAAAACAAAAAAACAACGAGGACGTTGCTGCTCTCCAGCTGGTTCACCTGCAGCTCTCCTGCAGCTCCACAGAGGAGCTGCAGGAGAGCTGTCAGGAGCTCTGCTGCTCCTTCAGCCTGGTGTTTGGCTGCACTTTGTATAAAAACACTTCTACATTGGACGATCTAACCTCCAGAGCGCGATCAGCTGAGACAGAGCACACTGATCAGCTGTCGCGGCGCACGTGTGTATTTAACGGCAAAAAATGAATAAAGATGAAAAATTGGAGCAATCAATTTTTATTTTTTTTTGCCGTGCGCCGCAAGCATCTTAATCTTATCGGTTAACGGTTAATAATCGGTTAACGAGCGTCGGTTATCGGTCAGAAAAGAAATTCAAAATGTGCATCCCTAGTCTCATGTTTCTACTGTCCCCTGTTTCTAATGTCTCATGTCTCACCTCGGTATCAGAGTCGTCTGTGGATTCTTCAGACAGGTCCAAAACCTCCAGACCAGAACCTGGAACACACAGCTGGTTTTAGTCACACACACACACACACACAGACACACACACACACACACACACACACACACACACACACACACACACACACACACACACAGACACACACACACAGCTGTTGTTACCTGAGGACGGGACCAAGGTGGAGAGGAACTCCTCCCTCCTCCTCATCAGCCTCCTCTTCCTCCTCTGGAGACCGAACTCCGTTTCCCTCAGACCCTTGATCAGCCGGACCGCCTGCAGCCACACACACACACACACACACACCGTTATCAGCTCACTGATGCATCAATAACTAGTTACCAAACAGTTATAGAGGAGGAGGAAGAGGAGGAAGAGGAAGAGGAGGACGAGGAAGAAGAGGAGGAGGAGTAGTACTGAGGATGAAGGCTCTGACCGTGTTGAGCGTGGAGACCTTGGACGTCTTGCGGTCCAGTCCGACCTCTGACCTCAGCCCGTTGAACAGCTGCTGCATCTTCCTCCTCCTCTCCCTCTCCTGCTCGTTGTGCAGCGTCCAATTCACCTGCCGGTTGCCATGGAGACACGAGACACGTCAGACTGCAGCAGCAAGAGGCTTTTACTGTGCTTACATATATATACGTAACGTGTTGAATGTGATGTAGGTGAGTTATCTGACATAAATGAAACTAAGGTAACGTATCATAGGGTGGAGATGTGTTACATTTACTGCATATACCGCTAGTTATTATATTAATAGTTTGTTACTTTGTTGCCTGTATGTGTGGGCTATAGGCTGTGGTAGTTGTGAGTCTGTGGTTGCCATGGTGATGAGGCCGGCGAGTGAGTGTGAAACACTGTAGGCTACCTATAGACACAGTCGGCAAGCAATGAAACGTCACTTCCGGTTAGGGCCGTGGGGGAAAACAAACCGTGTCCCCCATACACACTCATGCAAAAACGCGGCATTTTAAACCTTTGTCAAAGGCTTTTTGGCCGTCCTGTCTTAGTTTTAATCACATGTATATGCTGACAGAGAGCTATATTTTTAGAAACTCATCACGATCTGGGTCGATTGTTGTCCGTACATTTAAAAATATTAGGTATTTCACAGTCAGTCATATTTGTCTTCCCCCACGGCTCTGACGCTCTCTTAGTCGCCGCCGGCCGGCTCTAGACACTCGTAGACACTGCCTGAGTTATTGTGTATTATTTTGCACCGCAAATAAATTCAAAAACCACAACCTGAACTTTTATATCGGAACTTCGCTCATCTTCTCCAAACGTGTAACGCTCTGACCGGAAGTGAAGGTTGCCGACCCTGCTGACTCGGTGTAGGCTATGGCTGTGAAAACTTTATATTTTAAGATGTACGGACAGCAATCGACCCAGATCGTGATGAGTTTTCTAATATATAGCTCTTTATCAGCACATACATGTGATTAAAACTAAGACAGGACGGCGAACAAGCGTTTGACAAAGGTTTAAAATGCCGCCTTTTTGCATGAGTGTGTATGGGGAAAACGGTTTGTTTTCCCCCACGGCCCTAACCGGAAGTGACGTTTCCTTGCTTGCCGTCTGTGTCTATAGAATTGTGCTAGGCCATATTAAATCAGTTTAACCCTATAACTGCTAAGGTGAGTTATGTAGCTGAGTTGTCGTACTTCTATGAAAACAAAGGGCTTCAGTGATAGACCTCTACTGCCTCTGTAGATACAGGAAGTAGAAGTTAGACCCCCCCCCCCAAGATGGCGGCGGCGGCGACGATCCGTTCCCATGGGCCGTTCCCATGGGCAGCAGCGTCAGAGGAGGCAGCTACGTGTAGATATCTATGTTTATTGTGAAGGAGGAACAGGAACTAGGGATGTCACGATTATACATTTTCTTGGTACGATTATTGTCAGAGAAATAATCACGGTACTACGATTATCACGATTATTCTGCATTAATTAATTTCACAACATATGAATGTGTAAAATCAAATATAGTCAAAATATAATTACATTACTCATTGTTTACACAAAATATTTCAAGTATCTATTAATATAGGACCAATTCAGGAAATGTTTGAAATATTCAGGGCATGAATTGTTATCCATACCAAATGTTTGCGTTTATTTTAATCGTTTTTTATTTTGTTTTGCTTTTCTTTTTTTTATTAAAAATGACACGCTAACATTTAAATTCCTACCAATTCAATGTTACGTTAGTTAAATGGAAAGAAGAAAGGACTCGCCACACTGTAGGAGCTCCCATACAAAAATTTTTGTTAGAGGACTAAAAAAGGAGACTCTCTCTCTCTCTTCGTCAGGTCAATTAATCTAATTAATTAAATTAAGGTCTAATTGACCTGACGAAGAGCGCACTGCTCGAAACGTTGTCTCCTTTTTTAGTCCTCTAACAAATATTTTTGTATGGGAGCTCCTACAGTGTGGCGAGTCCTGTCTTTTTTTCGTTTCGCCTCCCTGGACTCAGCACCTGGTTGCACTTTTGGATGTGCGTGAGCCTTTTTTGTTCACGTTAGTTAAACGGACCAGTATCTGAGCATTTACCTTTATTTTTGCGCCACATCTGCCGATACGGTTCCAACATCAAATTTTTGTGAAAGTGACGGTATTTAGGAATCTTTACGATTAAATAATTGTGGCGTTTAATACCGCGATTAATTGTGAAAACAAGTAATCGTGACATCCCTAACAGGAACAGGAAGTGATGTCATACCTTCATGGCCGGCTTCGTGGCTCCGCCTCCCGTCGCCGCGGTCGTCGTCGCCGTCTCTTCGTCGCTCGGCAACGACTCGTCATCGAAGTCCGACGAGTTGTCCGTCTCGCCGCTCGACGACGACGACGACCTCACCGACACCGTCTTCACCGACACCGTCTCCTCGTCGTCGTCGTCGTCGATGCAGATGATGTCGAGGTCGACGAGGTCACGGGCCAGCTCTGGGGGCGTGGCCACGGGGGCGGGGCTCTGTGATGTCATGGCCACGGGGGCGGGGCTCTGGGGTAAAGGGGGCGTGGCCTTAAGGACAAGACTCTGGGAGGTGGGCGGGGTTTGAGGAGGCGTGGCCACGGGGGCGGAGCTCTGTGATGTCATGGCCTTAAGGACAAGGCTCTGGGGTAAAGGGGGCGTGGCCTTGTGGGCGGGGCTCTGGGGTAAAGGGGGCGTGGCCTTGTGGGCGTGGCTCTGGGAGGTGGGCGGGGTTTGAGGGGGCGGGGCAGCAGCAGCAGGTTTCTTAGCAACCGTGGACAAAACCAGCGTCTTGACGCCGAGGCCGAGCTCCGCCCCCTGAGCCGCGGTCGACGACGGCGAGAGCGCGAAGAGCTTGACGGGGCCGGTGGCGGCGGTGGCGGCGAGGGGGGCGGGGCCTCCGAGCCTCAGCAGCCGGCGGGGGAGGGAGGGGGAGGGGGACGAGGGGGAGGAGGGGGGGGGGCAGGTGATGAAGATCGGCTCCTTGGCGCCGGGGGGGAGGAGCCTGAACGTCGTCGTCGTGGATACGCCTTTCCGAGGGAGGACGGCGCCAGCGGGGGCGGGGCTTAGGAAGGAGGAGGAGGGGGGGGCGGGGCTTCTGACGGCGGCCACAGACGCTGTCAACACAAAACAAAACGTTTTCACAACATTGAATGAATGAATGAATGAATTTATTTATTTAAAAAGGGACGATGCACAAAAAAAAACATGAATCTTGTAAAACAAGAAGAGATGCTCTGAGCCAGGTTGTTATAGCAACAACTGCTAATTTCCGCCTGTTAGTCCCTGGGCAGGTAAAGTGGGAACAGATACAATACTAAGATTAATTGAAATAGGACATAATAACCATAATATTTAAAAAAAATGACAGAATGCACTAATAAAAGCAGGGAAACAGGAGCCAGATCATAAAGTGCACAATAGGGACCAACAGCACATACACTCTCTCTCACTCTCATCACACATCTCATCTCATTTGTACATAGAATAAAATTGTACATTCACTCAACACTGTTGCTACATTTAGATGTAACCATGACGACCAGGGTGTCAGGTGATGATTGACAGCTGTTTCATGTCTCTAATGTCTGTTAGTGACTAGTGAAGTTAGTTAGTGACTCCCAGTATCTCTAGAAACAGACTGGGAGGTAGAGCCTTCAGTTACCGGGCTCCTTTACTGTGGAACCAGCTCTCTCCATGGGTCAGAGAGGCAGACACTCTAACTACATTTAAGTCTAGACTGAAGACCTTCCTTTATGACAGGGCTTTTAGTTAGGGCTGGTTCAGGTAGCTCTGATTTGTGTTAATCTAAGTCTTAAATAGTTGTTTCTTCCGACAGCAATCACTTCTATAGAGTGTTTGGTCTGAAACACGGGTCTGTCAGTCACTCTGCTCTGCTCTGAGCCCAGGAGAAAACTTTCCTTGTATCCTACAACCTTTATCCAATGAGGAGAGAGAACGGCATAAAGGGGCAGTCCTCTCTGTGTGTGCAGCCAAGGGATGCGCCTGAATGTGGTGACGTAGGGACGAGGACTGTTATGGTGCGTTCAAGGAAACTCGTATTTTTCCGACCGTGAAGTGGTACCAGTTCGATCTGGTACGAGTTCACGGGTCAGAAGTTACGAGTGGCCGTTATAGTGACTTTCACCGGTAAAACAGGTCGGAGAAACACGAGTGGGTTGCCTGGAACGCTACAAAGTCGTAAGTTGTGACTTGAAGCTGTAATTTACGGTTTCAAAAGCCTGCCTGGAACGCAGCATTAGCCAAAACCACCGGACCACTTACTTCTGCTTTAAGCTGGTCTGTCCTCTCTCTTCTGCCTAATGTCTCATGTCTCTAATGTCTCCTACCAGTGTGTCAAGTGATGATTGACAGCTGACAGTGACTCACCTGTCCCCGTGGCCCCGCCCCCTGAGGCTCCGCCCCCCGAGGCCCCGCCCCCCGGCCTCAGGTGGCTAATGGGGATCAGCTGGACCAGCTTCCCGTCCGGTCTGCGGTAACACTGGACCCCCGAGGCCGTCTGGACCAGCTGCAGGACGACCTTCTGCCCCGAAGGGGGGGCCGGGGCTGGGGGCGGGGCTCCGGGCCGGGGGGGCGGGGCCACCACAGCAGCCTTCAGCCGGGGGGGCGGAGCTTGGAGCAGCAGCTGGGCGCCGTCAGGGACCAGGAGCCGCGACAGAGTCCTGGAGTCTGGAGCAGAGAGGGGGGGGGGGGGGGGGGTGGTCAGACCTAATGAAGCTTCTTTCCCATTGGATAAAAACTGGTTTAAACCCGTTAACAGTCATGTAAGAATCATGATTCTGATTCTCTACGGGTCTGAATCGATTCATAAATCTGTTTTTTCTAGCAGTTGGAGTGAAAGTGGCTACGTCACTTAATTCAACAGAACTGTTTCCATCTCTTATGGCGCATTTCCACTAGCACGGCTCGGCTCGATGCTGCTCGGCTCGGCGCTGCTCGGCTCGATACGGCTCGGCACGGCACGGCTCGGCTCGGTTTGGTTGTGTTTCCATTACAACTGAGTATCACTAGTGCCGCCGTGACGTCATTTACACGGCGCCGAGCAACGCTCTAAACTCTGTAAATATATAACTTTAGCAACATTTGAAACATTTTCAGGCGAGAAAGTAGTCGTTTAGATCCCCAACGTGTTGAAAATCTGACAAAATACCAGCTGTTTACAATTTTGTTCTGACGAACTAAAGCTAGCCGTAGTGAGCAACGCACTTCCGGTTATTTTCACAAAATAAAACACCCGTTGCCTTTTATCATAAGGAAAGCCATCACGATAGAATTGGTGCTTTTACTTTGTAAACAGGAAGTGAACCTACCCTCGCTGTAGCTAGCTTTAAACCGCCGTTTTGACTGCTCTCGTCCCGTTAACGGCATTTAACCGTTCAATATGCCTTACCGGAGAGTCTACCAGCTCTGAGATCGGCCTGGTTCATTGTAAATGAATGATGGTTGATGTAAATGTGGTGTTTTCTGTGCGTACAGACCCCAAGGCAGTGCTGCTCTTCTGTCTAACCACAAACAAACTTCTGCTACAGCCACAATTGTTAGATTTCATCAATGAGACCAACATTTATCCCCTAAAAAGAGTTTAACCAGCCGGTGGTAAACCTCTTAAAAGCCATCGGGTAAGTTAATTAGCGGTCTGTTCTCCTCGGGGTGACGGTGGTAGGCTGGCCGGCGGAGCACGTCAGGAGCCGGGCTGCTGCCTCTGTGATGTCGCGGTCGCTGCTCGGACCTGGAGCTTCACTTCTCCCAAAAACATCGGGGCAAACTTCTAAACAGCCGTCGTTTGGATAAACTAACCGCACATTGGGGATCTAAACAGTTACTTTCTCGCATGAAAAAATATTAAAACTTAATAAAGTCACGTAGGTAATAACAGGGTTCAGCAGGAACATTTCTGTTGTCGGTCGTCGTGCGGTTATGACGCTTCCAGTGACGACACTCATCGGCCAATCAGTGGAAGGCAGTCGGCTGACGTCACGTTTGAGTAACGCTTCGGCTCGCTTGGAACCAGGGCTGAGGTGATACCAAAAGTACCTGGTTGCAGGTACTACGTGCTAGTGGAAACACGCAAATAGCGCGCCGAGCCGAGCCGAAGCGCACTAGTGGAAATGCGCCAATAGGCCCTATTCGCACGGGATTAGTTTTACCTGGGGACGTCTGGTGATTTGTAAATTCCCCCCCCCCACGTCTGTGTTTCTTGCGGTGCATTCGCACGGGATAAGTGAAGTCTGTATTTTACTCTAGTTTACTGACATTTAGGCTCCGATATGACGTCAAAGCTGCACATCCGCTGCTGTCACATCCATGTGCCAAGCAAATGTAAATAAAATGTCAAAGCAGCAACGTGACTTCGCAACAGTGTTGTCGTAGTAACGAGCCGTCATGGTATTTGTATTAAGCCTGTTGCACGTCATCCATCTCAATATCCTCCGAAATTTTGCTCTTTTTATGGATCTGAGCTGTTTATTTAAATGTGTCTCCAGCACCGATACCAGCCCGTGTTTGCACCTTAAACGTCTTCGAAAATGCTGCTCATAATTTCCACCGCAGCCTCCATGTTTCAGCCCGTACAGTAGCTATGGTTTCAACCGGGGAAGAAGTAGAAAAGGCGCGCAATAAAAACAACAAAAACAACAAAAACAAAAAATGCCCCTCAATCACTGAGATGCAGATTCACACGGGACTAGTTTTACCACGGGACCTCGGTCTTTGGTGAAATATAGTCGGTCATTTGCGGGGGAATTTTTACTTTACAAATTACTGACATGGCGCATTCGCACGGGATTAAGATCACAGACGTCCTCCACAATTATTACAGATTACCAGACGTCCCCAGGTAAAACTAATCCCGTGCGAATACTAGGGCTTTTGAATCAACCAAACCCGGCGTTAGCAAGCGTATTTCAGTCTGTGTGAATCGGGGGATTTCAGTTTGAGTGACGGTGTTTCCATCATAACGTTCTGATGCATCTAGATAGATAGATAGATAGATAGATAGATAGATAGATAGATAGATAGATAGATAGATAGATAGATAGATAGATAGATAGATAGATAGATAGATAGATAGATAGATAGATAGATAGATAGATAGATAGATAGATAGATAGATAGATAGATACTTTATTTATCCCGAAGGAAATTCAGTTTCTCAGCTGCACAATAAACAACATCATTCAACAGCGAGACATAAAATAAGTGCATCTGAACGCTGAAGGAAACACGGCGACTGTTTAGTTTTAAAACACAACGTTGTAGCTGATCAGTTAGAGCTGGACTCGTCTCACCTGTGGGTGCTGTTGCCAGGGTTACCACGGTGACGGGCCTGGGGGGTTTGGCGGGGGCGGGGCCGTTGGGGTCGGAGGTGGAGGTGGAGGGGGCGGGGCCTGAGCTCTGACCCTGTGACTTCCTGTTGCCCCCGACGCGGCCGGTCAGGTACGCCGCCAGCCGGTTGGCCGGGTGCAGCGCCCCCATGCGGCCCAGCTGGACCTTCGCCAGCGGATACAGCTTCCCGTTCACCTGACGACCAGACACCAGGAAGACCAGGATCAGAGACAGGATCATCACATCCGTATAGGACGAATCTCCTTGTTGTTTCCAACTACTTCCTGGTAGAAAACCAGCATGAGAACAATAGTGACGGACGAGAGTTTCACTATATTTATCTACTTTTTCATGTCACTATATCACCGTTTAGACTAATCTGATGTTTGTAAAGTTTATAAAACCAATGATTGGACAAACATTACTATTTATGTGTGCACATTTTTGTAATTAGTCATGGTTATCATAGATTAGCCGGGCTAACGGTTAGCTACCTGTTTAACTTTAATAACTCAGTGACTCAATAAACGCTCCATGAAAAAATATTTTCTCCAGCGGATATCTGAGTTCCAACATGACTGAGCTAACTGGAGTAGTTTCATGTCGTGTCCGACAACGGGAGGGTTTTAACAGCTGACGTCCTGCTGTTAGCTTAGCTGCTGTTAGCTTAGCTACCGCCGTTAGCTTAGCTACCGTTAGCTGTCCCTGTCAGCTGAGCCACTGATGCTTTCTAGACACTGTGATTCCCCCAAACTGAATAAATACAACACATAGCAACACAAAACACACACACAGAAATAGTAATGTTTCTTCAATCATTTCAGATTTGTCTAAACGGTGATAGGGCGTGAAAAATATGAGATATAGCTAAACTCTCGTTCGTTTCTACTGTTCTCATTTAAATTACAGCTGGTTTTCTACCTGGAAGTAGAATATAAACAACAAGGAGATTCGGTCTCTAAGGAGTTCCTACCTGCACCAGGTGGTCCGTCCCTCCCGGCTGCTTCCTATTGGCCGAGAGGAACCCGGCGGGGGAGATGCCGATGAGGAAGGGCAGCGCCATGGTAACCATCCTCCTCTTCTTCCTCTTCTTCTTCTTCTCTCCGGCCGTTCTCTGTTTCCACCACTGCTGCTCCGTCGTCCAATCAGACGGCTGCTGAGGCGTCGACTCCTCTTCCTCTTCCTCCTCCTCTTGGAGGTCGACGTCCTCCACCTCCCGCTGCCAGTCCTCCACTGGCCCCGCCCCCTCAGCTGGCCCCGCCCCCTCCAGCTGCAGCTCCTCCTCTTCCTGTTTCACCTGAGACAGGAAACGGCATCGTCATCATCAATCATCATCAATCACAAAACATGACATCATAATGAGACTGAATCGGTTTCTCCTTCACCGATTTAAAGTCAGTTCTATTTAATTTGTGAACATTTTAGTCATTAAAGTCCCAGTCTGTAACTTATTTGTCTTTTTCTGATCAAAAATCAAACCTGTCTTTCATAAATCCGTATTTGACTGAAGGTGAATCACAGCTGCATCCAGATGAAAGCTTTCTGGTTCCTTAGAATGAGTTGTTACAAGTCGTTACAAATACATAAGTGGGCGACGCACCGAACCGAGGCGGCCATGTTGCATCGTGACCGTAGGTAACCACGGAAACGGCCTGTTAAAACCGTCACCACTGTGTAGTGTGAGGAAGGACGGAGGCACCGGTGTTGCATTCAGGTGCAGTCAGGCAGACGGCCGTCGGCAAACCAACCGGATGTCATTTTACTAAAACAATACCACATCACCATGACAACATGTTGCCAGACCACTTGTTTATCCTGTTACATGCAGCGTCTGTTGTCTGTCTGACGTCTGCCCCATTTCACCTGAATGCAACATCAAGAATACGTTCAGATATGCAACCGCACCGCTAGATGGGGGGAATTCCTACATATTATAGCTTTAACATTAAAAACACTCTTTTTGGTTGGAAAATAAAGTAAGTAAAAGGTAAAAAAAAATTGAATTTCCAAAAATTAAGACGGAAAAAACAGAATTTGGGGAAAAATAAAACTTATTTTATAGGGTCCTGCTGCACCTTCACAATAAAACAGAGTGATCAGGGCTTTTATTGTGAAGCAGCAGCAGCAGGAAGTGGCGGTTGTGTCAGACCTTTATTTATTTATTTGTTTATTTCGGGCATGTTAATTAAGGGCCGTGTCCACCAGACGCGTTTTTAGCCTCTGGCCGTCTACTTTCCATTCAAACCTGTTGAGTTCAGCGCTCACAGCGCTCAGCGCCCTCGGCGGTAAAACACCCTCGGCGCTCCGCTTGCTTCTTTTTGTCGCGGCGTTCAGAGCGCTTCGAGTTGAAATCTGTTCAACTTTTAGAACAGCGCTGCGCTCGTCAATGTCACTTTTTCCCCGCACTGACCAATCAGAATCAAGAAGGGGCGGGACATACGTTACCACAGCAACACAACGAGACGTGGCTCGGTTTATATCATGAAGGTAGGCCGACCTCAGGGTCCATGTCAAAAGCTGCTAATGCTGTTGTGTATTTCTGACACTCGTTGTAGTGTTTACATTAAACAAGGCCGGAACACTGAAGTGTCAGAGGACTCGTTTTGTAACCTAGCAACAGCTGCATTCTGACGAGGGAGAGAGAGAGAGAGCGCTAAGCGCTGGGAAAGCAGCTAAAAACGCGTCTGGTGACACGGCCCCTAAATCATCATCATCACACTTCATCTTGGTTCAAATAATACAATAATACACATGGCCGAAAGGGAAAGCGGGAGAAGCAAAAGCTGATCTAGTCCCGCCCCCATTACCCACAGAATAAAATCTTTATCGTAATCTTTTCTTTTCTTTTGCTTTTTACATTTTGACGTAACATTCTTTTACCTGAGCCGGTCCTGGTCCTGGTTCTGGTTCCTCCTCCTTCCTCTTCTCCCTCTGGGCCTCCTGCTGCACCTTGGGTCTGGAGATGTGGATCTTGTACTGGATGCAGCGGTCGTTGCCGCTCCGCTCCACCGTCTGGCCCAGCGGGCTGATCAGGTACTTCCTGATCCAGAAGGGCCGGTCCAGCCGGTCCTGGGCCATCGCCTCACACAGCCGCTGCAGCACGTAGCTCTGGTCGCCGCCGCTCGCCCACTGGCACTCCGCCAGGATGATCAGACGCTTCGACGGCTTCGGGTCGGGCTCGGCCGGCGGCGGCGAGCTGGGGGGAGGAGGGGGAGGGGGAGGAGGGGGAGGGGGAGGAGGGGGAGGGGGGTCGGCCGGCCGGGGCTTCGTCTTCAGAGTCTGGACTTGGTGACTCGGAGACTTGAAACTGACTCGTTTGGGCTTTTTCTGAGAGTCGACCTAGAGAAGGAGAGACACGGTGTCAAAATGTTGAACTAACCTTTAAAGCAGAACTACCGTAGATGACCATTTAGTAGCCCGGGCGTTTATAAGAACCAGGCGCGTATTTGCAACAGGCTACAATTTATTTTTGCAATGAGCAGCACCAGACCATCATGCAAAGAACAAGGAGGTCACCATAGCAACACTGGAACAAAACTACTTTTTTCCCCGACACATCTTTATTGACATCAGACAATAAAAAGACAGTTTGTCTGTGTAACCGCGACACAGGGAGCTGATCAGAGCAGTGTTATGAACGATAGCGGGAGGAGGTGAGGGTGGGGGGGGGCGGTCGCGGTAATTTCAACACTGTACATTAGCGCATTTATCTATTTGTCTTTGTCGTCCAGCGCAACCTGTCCCGCTAGCGCACCTGTGTGTGTGTGTGTGTGTCCGCCTGCATGCCAGAGAGAGAGCGAGAGGAGGGGCTGACTGACAGAGGTAGGAGTCGCTGGTGAAAAAAACTTTTTGTTTTCTGTGCAAGACTATGGTAAACACTTAATCGCCCGGGCGTTCATTCTGCCAAATGAGGTCGGACCCCGGCGGCTGTTAGAGCACAGGCGCGTATTTGCACGCGGGCGACTATTTGGTCATCTACGGTATGCCCCCTCCACTGGCTGAAAACCGCAATTGCAAGATCAGTCGTCCGTCTCGGTGTCACAAATCTCGTCAATGGATAGAACTATCGCGAGAAACTACGAGATAAGAACGCATATGACGTCATGCATGTCACGAATCGTGATTGGTTTGAGTTCGGAAAGTTGGAGGAAACCATGGAAACATGAAATGTTTGTAGCCTACTGTACTAAGTTCGACTTGTGGCTACACGGAGCTAATGCTAACACACACACACACACCATGGATCTTTTATAAGATAATGTAATACATCATGACACACACACACCTTCGCGTTTTGGAACCTTTATTCATGTGTGTGTATGTTAGGGACGGGACGAAATATCGTTTGGCGGAATTTCGCGATACAAAATGTGATGAAATGCATCGTGCTGCAAAAAAATGTATCGCGAAATAAACACAGGCACGCCGCGGCATAATAATTGGCACGCTGGCACCTCCACCGCTACATTTCTCACCGCCACCAGCTCACGAGACACGGTTTTGTTTTCCGGGCTTTCTCTCTGCGCTCTTATTTTGAAAGGACAGCTGGAGAGAAGGAGGCAGTCTCTGTGTTTCCCTCCAAAACAACTCAGCGTATGAGCTCCGTCGACTCACCTGCTGCTGCTTCTGGCTCCTCTTCCCTCGGTAACCTCTGACCCGGGCACAGCTGCTGTAGCTCTCGCTGCTCTGCTGGGAACACACACACACAGACACACACACACACAGACACACACACACACACACACACACACACACACACACAGGTTAGATCTCCTACATTCAGTCAGGATAACAACAGGACTCAAACCATCCAGTGGTTCAGAGTGAAGCTGCTTCTCTCTGAACATGGACGAGTTCTCTGAGCTAGGTAAAGGTAAATATCTGACAGTGAACTAGGAGAGTTTCAGACTGAGCCATGAAGACATAAATAATGACGAGAATTAAATCACAAGGCTGATTGTTATTTATGAGGCAAAACTGAAAGAAAACATGTTGAAAGCTTGAAACCCCGTGTTTGAAAGCGTCCAAAAGATTTGAAACTTCTGAACTAAGTTTTGAAAGGCTGAAATAAAAATTCAAATCTCTGAAAACATTATTTTGTATTTGAATTTTCATTTCAAATCTCCACAACTTTTCTTTGTCTTTTTCTTTTACTTCTTTACAACTATAGCACTGTTTTTACAGTGTTTCAAATTTGAAATTTGGCAGTGTTCTCTCTGAAACTAAGTTTTGAAACTCTGTGAAAAAGTGTTGAAACACTGTAAAAACAGTGCTGTAGTTGTAAAAAGAAGTGAAAGAAAAAAAACAAAAAAGTTGTGGAGATTTGAAATGAAAATTCAAATACAAAATAATGTATTCAGAGATCTGAATTTTTATTTCAGCCTTTCAAAACTTAGTTCAGAAGTTTCAAATCTTTTATACGCTTTCAAACACGGGGTTTCAAGCTTTCAACATTTTTTCTTTCAGTTTTGCCTCATGGCCGTGTTTTAGCTCCATACTTATTGTTATTAAAGTGGTCTGAAGTTGTGTGTGTGTGTCTTTATAAAGTGTGTGTGTAATGACTCTGTCAGACGCTGTGATGAGGATTCAGGTCCAACTGCTTCACTGTGACTGTTACTGAGGAGGAACTTGTCTCACACTTGTTCTCATCAAGTTACAACATTTAACACAGTTGTTGTGTTGTTGAATTTATTCATAAATAAACATGTAAATCTGGATTTAAACGTATCCTAATGGTTTTTCCCAGGATTCCTTGGAGCGGGCAAGAACTGAAAAGAGGAAAATTCAGGAAATTTAAGCAACATTACAGAGTGTGTGTGTCAGTCTTTGTGTGTGTCAGTCTTACGGTGGCGGTGGCGACGGTCTTGGGGACGTGGATCGGTTCTGGGTCTGGGTCTCCGGCGCACCCCCTCCTCCACAGGACCCGGACCCGCTCAGCCGGCTGAGAGACGCTGTCGGCTTCCTTCAGGACTAGAGACAGACAGGAAGACAGACAGGTTAGAGACAGACAGGTTAACACATAGACAGACAGGAAGTGAGAGGTGAGGTCACATGACCACGGCTCCATGACACCTGTCACTACCCGATTTGCATCGCTGCCCGATTTGTGTAAATACTGGTCTGCGCATGCGCGAACCGGCCGCCATCTTTGACCGCTGTCTACGGCAACTCCACTTGGACAAACTTCATCTGGGCGCTGCCCGATTTGTGTACAAGCGGAAGTCTGCTTCAAGTTCTGTACATTTAAAATACGGTGCTGTGAAAATGTGAAAATGATTTTTTTTTTAAATAAAAAAAAAACACGGACGTCCGTCATAAGACAGCCGTGTTGTGGTAGCTGTGATTGTTTGTGGTTGTCATAGTGATGAGACCGGCGAGAAAAGACGAGAGTAAACACTAAAAGTCTCTACCTCTGTTCCTGTTTTCTGAGCATCCAGATCCAAACCACCACAACCAACCCTCAGTTACATCACTAATGAATAAAAAGATAAAGCGTCTCTGGCGACCACACAGGGCAGTGATCCTAAGTCACTTCAACCAAGTGGAGTTGCCGTACGTAGCTGTCACAAATCGGGTGGTGACAACACTGTCACACTGACGAGGCTCAGAGACAGAGAGAACTACACTTCCCATGATCCTCCACCTCATAGTGCGAATTACAGGGGGGTTTGGGGGGGGTTTGACCCCCCTAATTACGACTTCAACCCCCCTAAAAGAGGTACAAATAACAGATAGGGGGGGTTGAAACATGTATCTTTCTTATTACAGGGATGCAAACGGCTCAGGACCAAAAAAGAGAGGAATTGTCTGGCGTGGGGGGGGGGGGGTGCTCACCATTAACAAATGATTACATTACAATATCATGGAAAAGTCATTTTCCAGTAGTTCAACCCCAACCAAGTATTGATTGATTGATTATAGATGGCCATAGTTTTCAGAAGGCCAACATTTCTATATTAAAAATGCTTTAAAATTTAAATTTTGGAGATACTGAATTTGAGGTCTTCACTGATTGTTAGTCATAATTATTACTATTAAAACAAAGTGAATAAATAAAGACATGGGATGTTTCATTCAGTGTGTAATGGACATGTAGAACAATATAATGTGTTAGTTTCACTTTAACTGTTATTAGTAATCATAAATACTACAATATACAGTATTTCCATAGTCATGCCAGGAAGATGCTTGTAGTAAAATTTCAGACCCCCCTAGTGGACTAAACCATTTCATTGTCTTTGCTAGGGTGTGTGTGTGCATGGGTCTGAATTTCGGCAGTTTAGATCTAGAATATTTTGTTGGTGACTACAAAAATTGTTTGTGTGGTACATTATGTGCCGCATGAACTGTAAAATTGTGTAAAATTTGGTTTGTCATCATCTACAGACTGTAGACATTTCATTGAACAAGCAAGATACTGTAAGACTTCTGTTAACTCAAGCACACGCCTGCGCTGTACTGCGCGCTGTGTAAAATGTTGACCCCCCCTATTGTCATTGTATAATTCGCACTCTGCTCCACCTCCTACAGTCTCTTCCAGTTGAACTCACTAACCTGACACAGAGCTAAACCTCTAAACCTCCAGTCTCCACAACCCTATACACATCTTTCAACTCAAAATGTCACTGAACACATTTCTCTGCATGAGACACGACACCCTGACATGAAGTCACATGTTTGTCACAACGCTGCCGTTCAGAATGACTCTACATGAGCTGATGTCAACAATGGAAGACGATGCAGAGAGAGGAAGAGGAAGAGTTTTTCTATATTTTTTCTGCACATTTTCTTTTTTCTGTGAGCATATTCTTCTTCACTCCAAGGTAAAGATATATAGTTATATATAAATATAAATCTACTGTGCATATGTTGCACTGACTTGTTTGGTGAAAAATAAAAAGATAAATGTTTCAACAGCGTGTGTGTGTGTATCTGTAAATGTTTCTGTGCATGTGAACAATCTGAAGAATTCTCTACAGTTTGAACTATTGTAGTTTTATGACAAAGCTGAAGATGAGAGTGTTTTTCATTCTGTCCAACAGTGTGTGAAGAGTGAGCTGTTTGGTAATGCTATGTAGTTCTGGTTGCAGTGCTTCGTGTTGCAGGATGTATGAGGTGTAGTCTGCAGTCTGGGTGTTATGTGTGGTTTAGTGAGTTATGTTCAGTATTTTGATAAAACCAGTCTAGTTTGAAAAATTGTGTTTTAGCGATTGGAAGAAGATGAAAAAAGTCTGCAACACCAAAAAGAGCTCCAATGCAAAAATAGATTTATTTACATGATGTCTCGAAACATCATGTAAATAAATGCAGACTTTTTTCATCTTCATTTCATGTTTTTACCCAACATCGGGCTACGAGAAGAAGAAACTGTACAACACAACACAACGTGTGCACTCACCGTAGGCCATCTTCATCCTCCTCCTCCTCCTCCTCTTCTTGTGGGGGTGTGCGTGGTGGGAGGGGCTGGAGTCGGACCCGTCCAGGTTCTTCAGCAGCACCACCTTCTGCTTGAGGCAGCTGCAGCCGAACATGCAGCCGGCGCGGCCGCAGTGGGCCGGGCGGCGCGACGCGGCCAGGCTGCAGCACACGCAGCCCAGACGGCAGCTCTCCTTCAGGCAGGGGGGGGCACGCCGCCGCACCAGCTGGATGGGGGCGGTGGGGTTCTCACTGACGAAGCCCTGAGGGGGGGGGGGCAGAGGGGACAGGGAGGGACGGAGCGATTAACAGGGTTATTATCTGGATGGATAATTATCTGGATGTGTTATAGAGAGCCTAAGCGGAAGCAGGAAGTAGCGTCGCCATGGGAACTCAATTCGGAAAAAGTCTCCATGTAGGTGAACGGGAGTCAAAGTTTTATTCCGTGATCCGATTGAATTGTGTCATGAGAAAAATATTTGCTGATTTATCTGCATGAAATGTGATGTTTTAAGTAGGTTAAAAGTCCATTGTGTGTGAATTCCTCCATCTAGCGTTGTGGTTGTATATTTTTCCTGCTGCATTCAGGTGAAATTGGGCAGACGGCAGAGTAACGGCATAAACAAGCCTCTATGTAAACAAGTGGTCCGTCAGCACGAGGCAAAACAATACACGTGACAACATGTTGTCATGGCGATGTGGTATTGTTTTACCGTCTTTCTCTGGACTTCTGTGACTAAAACGACATCTGGTTTGTTAGCGACGGCCGTCTGCCCGACTGCAGGTGAATGCAGCATCAGTGTAACGCTCCGTTCCTCCTCACTGCGTTACCGCGGTGACCTGAGCCGACAGCTCCGGTGTCTCCGCTGAGTTTCCGTGGTTTCCTACCGTCACCATGGCAACACCACATGGCAGCCAGCACCGAGCTTACCCGCTCCATGGAGATATGAATGATATAAACGGCTCATTCAGAGCTGAAAGGAACACTTCACTTTGTTGATTCATGAAAAACAGACTGAAGAACCAAATAATCAATTTTCATGGAGAGATAACAGGAGAAGTTACACAATGTCCCTTTAAGTGTTAAAGCAGAAGTAAGCGATCCGGTGGTTTTGGCTAATGCTGCGTTCCAGGCAGGCTTTTGAAACCGTAAATTACAGCTTCAAGTCACGACTTACGACTTTGTAGCGTTCCAGGCAACCCACTCGTGTTTCTCCGACCTGTTTTACCTGTGAAAGTCACTACAACGGCCACTCGTAACTTCTGACCCGTGAACTCGTACCAGATCGAACTGGTACCACTTCACAGGTCGGAAAAACACCAGTTACAAGTTGCCTTGAACGCACCATAACGTCTTGTCAGCCGATGGAGTTAGCAGCCCCCGCCCTCGTCATGGATCTATTGGTCCTCGTCCCTACTAGGGATGCAACGGTTCTCGGTAAAATACCGAACCGTTCGGTACGGCCTGCACGGTGCAATACGCTCTTGGACCGCGGTATTTCAGATTCAGCGTCCATCAGCTCTTACTGCTTTACAGGCAGCTGTGCCGTGTATGTGTGTGCCTGGCCGTTTAAGGCGAAAGCCCGCCCCCGCGAGTCGATGTCCAATCACTGTTGAGCCTCCACACACTCACAGTGACTCCCCCCCTGCAACTGAAAGTGCAGCTCACACACAGAAGAGGGGAAAAAAAACAAACAGGCGGCAGCACGAGCGGTCGCTGATCGAAATCGCGGGGGAAATTAATAAGTTGTTAGCGCGATTTAGCACATTTAGCTTTTATTAGAGTTCCAGCAGGACTCTGTCCATGCACACTGCACGTGTGTGGTCGCGTATCCGCGTGCCCGCGTGTCCGCGCGTGATAGAGAGACCGAGGTCGAGCAGGAGTTGACTGACAGGGATGAGAGGTGGTGAAAGGCTGTTTAAAAAAACACATTAGACTAACTCCTTCTTTCCCAGTGAGAGACTGTGGCTGCAGCATAGTGACGGCAATATAGCTCCATCTCTGTTTGAAAGTGGCTTCAGAGTGTTCACCTACTGAAAGACTAAAGGAGTGTGCAGAGGGAGGAGCTAGGGGCTGTTCACAGACAGTTCAGGTGTGTGTGTGTGTGTGTGTGTGTGTGAGAGAGAGAGATAGAGAGAGAGGAGAGCTATATTAGAAATATTATAAATTATAAACATTATTTTGGGAGAAAAAAAAAGTTCTCTGCACAAAACACATACCGAAACCGTACCGAGAACCGTGGCCAAAAACCGAGGTACGTATTGTACCGTGGGCTACCTGTACCGTTGCACCCCTAGTCCCTACGTCACCACATTCAGGCGCATCCCTTGGCTGCACACACAGAGAGGACTGCCCCTTTATGCCGTTCTCTCTCCTCATTGGATAAAGGTTGTAGGATACAAGGAAAGTTTTCTCCTGGGCTCAGAGCAGAGTGACTGACAGACCCGTGTTTCAGACCAAACACTCTATAGAAGTGATTGCTGTCGGAAGATACAACTATTTAAGACTTAGATTAACACAAACATTCACCTGACTTCTGCTTTAATTTAAACTTGCACTGATAAATAAGCATGTGACCTCTCAGTAAGGTGTGTGTGACCTACCATCAGCGTGAACAGCGAGCTCAGAGCGATGGCGGCCCGCTCCGTGGAGATGGCGGTCCTGGCTCGTCCCTCCCAGACCACCCCGTCCTCGAGGTCTTTCTGCCTCAGCAGCGCTCTGGTCATCGCTGCTCCTCTGTCCTTGTGGCCGCCGGCGCCGCTCTGCTGCTCGGCCCCGCCCCCCAGCTCCGAGTCCGACTCCAGCGGCGCCAGGTCCTCGGCGCCGTCCCCCCGGGGGAGCGGCGGCAGTAGTGGCATTGGCGCGGCGACGCTGAGGGTCTGGGACACGGTCTTAGGTTTGAGTTTCCTCCTCCTCTTGAAGGCGTCGTGGAGGCTCAGAGGCTCCGAGCGGTCCGGTCGCTGCTGCAGGTGGTTCCTCTTGGACTTGTGATGTTCCAGTTGGTTCCTCTTGGACTTGTGATGTTCCAGTTGGTTCCTCTTGGACTTGTGATGTTCCAGTTGGTTTCTCTTGGACTTGTGATGCTCAGACAGAAGCCGGGAGATCTTTGAGGGGGGGGGCGCTGGGCTCGGAGCTGCAGGCGGATCGGGGAGCAGCGGTGGTTCAGCTGGACGAGGCTCCGGAGCAGCAGCTGGTTCTAGTCTGAGTCTGGGTTTGGGACCTCTCCGTTTCTTCTCGGCCTTCCTGAAGGTCTTCGTCTCCCTGAAGGTCGGCTGCGACGGCTTCGGCAGCTTCGGCCTCTTGGACGGGGGCACGAAGCCAGAGATGAGGTCCGAGGCGGGGGGGCCGCCGGCGTCGTGCTTCTTCAGGACGCTGTCCAGCGTCCGCACGTAGCTGCAGCTGCGGGTCGGCAGCTCGTACACCAGCGGCTCCACGGCCGGCTGAGAGAAACTCGCCGCGCGCTCGTCGATCAGCTTCCCCTCGTTCTCCAGGTACTCGTCCAGCATGTCGCTGCAGAACGCAGACAGGTTCTTCTTCTGCTGCACGTCTGGACTGGGACCGGCTGCAAGACGACAACACAACACAACAAGACCACTTAGTCTCAGACCTCCTGACTCTTTACTCCAGGACTCAGACCTCCTACACTGCAAAAACTCAAAATCTTACCAAGAATATTTGTCTTATTTCTAGTCAAAATGTCATTTTTAGTCAAAACTAATCTCATTCTACTTAAAATCAGACTCATCACATTAAAAGTAGCTTGTTTTTAGACACTTTTTAACTTCTTTCAAGCAGATTTTCACTTGAAATAAGTAGAAAAATCTGACAGTGGAGCAAGTTTTTCTTTCTTATTACAAGCACAAAAAACTTGCTTTCACTGGCAGATTTTTCGACTTATTTCAAGAAAAAATGTGTTTGAAACAAGTGAAAATGATCTAAAAACAAGTTAATTTTTAGGTGATGAGTCTTATTTTAAGTGGAAAGAGATTAGTTTTGACTAGAAATTAGACATTCTGACAAGAAATAAGACAAATATTCTTGGAAAGATGTAGAGTTTTTGCAGTGTAACTCTTTACTCCAGATCTCAGACATCCTTTAAGTCATTTCAGCAGAAACCAGAGACCATGATGACATCACATAGTGATAGTTACCTTCAGGTGCAGCCACGGAGGAAGTGGGTGGAGCCTCTGGTGGACTGAACTTGTCTCTCCAACCTTTAATCTGAGTCACGTCTGTGGTTTTTCCAGTTCTGGAAACAAATGCAGACGAAGCACCTGAAGGAGAGAAAAACAACGACGAGTCAGCATCGGTCCGGTGCAGGAGGAGGCTCCTCCACCTCCTCTAGCTACAGTGGGAAACGTATTTAATATATCATTCTACTTAAAGCAGAAGTAAGCGATATATTTGTGTTAATCTAAGTCTTAAATAGTTGTATCTTCCGACAGCAATCACTTCTATAGAGTGTTTGGTCTGAAACACGGGTCTGTCAGTCACTCTGCTCTGCTCTGAGCCCAGGAGAAAACTTTCCTTGTATCCTACAACCTTTATCCAATGAGGAGAGAGAACGGCATAAAGGGGCAGTCCTCTCTGTGTGTGCAGCCAAGGGATGCGCCTGAATGTGGTGACGTAGGGACGAGGACCAATAGATCCATGACGAGGGCGGGGGCTGCTAACTCCATCTGCTGACAGGAAGTTATGGTGCGTTCAAGGAAACTCGTAACTGGTGTTTTTCCGACCTGTGAAGTCGTACTAGTTCGATCTGGTACGAGTTCACGGGTCAGAAGTTACGAGTAGGGCTGCAACAACGAATCGATAAAATCGATAAAAATCGATTATTAAATTCGTTGGCAACGAATTTGATTATCGATTCGTTGGGTAGCGATTAACTTGGCCCAGAGCCAGGGAAAAAAATTAAATATTTCTTATCTTTACCCTTGTCCAGCAGCAGCAGTCATCCAGCTCCAATAATCCACTCATATTATTTCCGTGATCGCGTTCCTGGCGGCCAGCCTGTTTCATTCATTTGCATCATGTAAAAAAAAAGACCTGTTTTTAGCGCGGCAACAGCCGTGTTTCTGATCAACCGGACCTGTGTTGTCCGGTTCCACCGCGTTGTTTACTCCCGGTCCAACGTTACTCCCACACGGACACGGTCCGCGCGGCTCGGACGCGGTGTGTCACGGACATGGTCACGGACTGTCTGGACCTCTGGACTCGGTACCGGCAGCAGAGAGGCTTCACTGTCTCCTCTGTCAGCCTCCTGTCAGGAGCTGAAGCTAACGCTAAAGCTAACGCTAAAGCTAACGCTAACGTTAGCTAAAACGTTTTTCTTTTTTTCCACACAATGTAAATGAATGAAACAGCTGGCCGCGAGGAACGCGATGCAAACGAGAATAATATGGATTATAAAACTGTTGGAGTTTGATGACTGCTGCTGCTGACTGATTTGGACACCTGGAGTAAAGGTAAGAAATATTCCTTTGAGGTTTGATCAGCTGTTCCTCTGCTCAGAGCTCGGTGTGTGGAGGACTCAGATTAGAGATTTGATCATCATTTACCCGTTTTATTTTATAGTGATGGGCGCTATTACAGTTAATACCGATGTTTACATCAGATCGCTGCTGTGTGTGTGTGTGACCGGAGGGTCCAGCAGCCTGTCCCCCCGCGGTGACTGATGTTTATCACGGTGTGATTACGTGGGCCGGTCGGGGAAGCGGCTGTGAGCCAAACTGAAAACTGTCGGAGTAACGTCAGGTTGTTGTCGGTTGATCCGGTGAATGATCAACTTTCAGGGTTGATCAGAATTTTCCTCTGGATGTAAACATGCTGCAGACTTCCACTTGTAAGCAAATCAGGCAGTGCCCTAATGAATTTTGTCTATTATTATTTTTTAATGTATTATTAGTTTAACAGCTCTGGGCCGTTCAACTAACTTAAAAAAAAACTTATTTGTGCAATTTTTTGCACTAATATTGTCCATTTGGAATAACATTCTGTTTTTGAATAAAGTTAGGGAGAAAGAAATAAATGATACCAGTGACATGCTGGATCAAACTGAGAAACAACTCCTCCTCTCATTCTTCTCTTCCGTACAATGTAAATCAAATTTGTGCCTTTTTTTTTTTATCCGATTAATCGATTAATCGAAGAAATAATCGACAGATTAATCGATTATCAAAATAATCGTTAGTTGCAGCCCTAGTTACGAGTGGCCGTTATAGTGACTTTCACAGGTAAAACAGGTCGGAGAAACACGAGTGGGTTGCCTGGAACGCTACAAAGTCGTAAGTTGTGACATGAAGCTGTAATTTACGGTTTCAAAAGCCTGCCTGGAACGCAGCATTAGCCAAAACCACCGGATCGCTTACTTCTGCTTTAAAAACATAAAGAGTGACGCTGAGGTACGAACCTGGGGTCGGGAGCAGCTCCGGAGTCGGCGGCTCCAGAGTCTCCCCGGGAGGGGGGATGGGCAGACGCACCCCGAGGTACTGCAGGTCGATGGCCTGCGTCGAGTCCAGCAGGGTCATCTTCAGACCCACTGAGGTTCAAGGACAAGGACAGCAACACACACACTCCGTTAGATGTTCCTTCACACACATCATTGTTTTTGTGAATTGCAGCATTTGGGACATTTTAACATCATTATACTTTAAATTTGACTTGATTTCATCCTGAGTTTTAAAGGGACAATGAGGAGTTTCTCCATCGGCAGAACGAAAAATTCCGCGACGATAAAAAAAGTCTGATATTAATGTGGATGAATCTACGTTACCACTTGTTAATGGGCCCATTTTAGATAAATATATGGTTTTGTCTCTATGGTTATTTTGTTATTATTAGTGGTGGTGGAAATGCTGGGCGAGCCGACCAGCGTTTCTTTACTTTCGGTTTCGTGGCGAGTCATGAGAATAACGCCGCCGTATGAATCTCCGTTTATGGTGGGAACTACGACGGTATGTGATCGTCTTCCAACCTCTGACTTTAATTCTTGATGAATGAAAACATGAGTCTGTCTTGCACCGGTCAAAGAATTTCACGGTGCGGAGGCTCATTAATGTAGTGAGGAAACACTTCACTTCTACAAAACTCCTCGTTGTCCCTTTAAAATCTGATTCTCTCTTCTCTTTATTTGTGGCAGACATAGATAGAGATGACATCAGCAGGAAACAAAGCTCTGACACGAACCTTCCTGCAGCACCGGGTGGATGACCTGTCGGTGCTTCATCAGCTTCAGGTCTCTGAGGAGGATCTTCTCACAGGCGCCGATCCTCTGCTCCAGACTCTCTGCTGGACAACAACACTCAGTTAGACTCACATCTCATATCTCACTCCAAACAAACAGTATTTATCCCTTCGGAATAAATAAAGTATCTATCTATCTATCTATCTATCTATCTATCTATCTATCTATCTATCTATCTATCTAACAGTACTGAGCTCTTTGGTCAGCTGGATAGCACCATGAACGTAGGGGACGGCTATAGCATAACCTTCGTTACAGGTAAACTTATGATTTATCACATGTAATGCTAGCTGAACGTAGCATAATAGCCGCGATATTAGCCCCCATTCAAATTCGGAGATCATGTTTGCTATTCACTTTTGTTAAGCTTGTGTGTCAGCTTTAAAGTTGCTGTTCTTACCCGCTTAAGAACACAGTTTCCCCCTGATACCAGTCTTTATGCTAAGCTAGGCTAACTATGTCCCCGACACACTCAGATTAAACTCAAATATGGGATCCAACACATACATAGTAGGCCTACATGCCATGGTCTAACTGTTACTAGATGACCAAGAAAAACATGATGAACCGTTGTCTGATGTTTCCGTAGACTGTGTCAGGTGACCTTCAGGTGTCGTCTGAGGTTGTGTCAGGTGACCTTCGGGTGTCGTCTGAGGTTGTGTCAGGTGACCTTCGGGTGTCGTCTGAGGTTGTGTGACCGTTTCTTCAGAGGAGTCGACAAGATGAAGTTTGAGGGCCTCCTGAAATACGAGGTTTGTTTTTTAATGACCTAAAACAGACACGATGTTACCGACAGTCGAGCTGCTGCCCCCTACAGGAGAGACTGCCAGCCAACGTCATCAATACACCTGTTTGGCTCCTCAAGTTCTTACTCCAATCTCATCTGTAAGCATAGCTACAGCACTTTAGCTCCCGATCATGTTCTGTTGGGGCTGTGGTGCAGTGAATTCTGGGTAAGTTACGGGTCGAAAAAGAAAAGAAAAAGGTTGCCCGGACCCAATCAAGAGATGCAATAAGTGACCGGCAATGGAAGGTAAAGAGCCTCCAATCTCCCCCTTAACAAGTTAAGCCATTTATTAAACCATCACAATTACTCCAAAGCTGTTTAGTTAAGGTAAAAAAATATATAGAATGGTTAAGCTACAAATCCTGCATAGTTCCTCTTTAAAAGAAATGCTGTCTTGTGGACAAATCTTTGGAATGCAGTAACTTCAGATTTACCTTTGACGTGAATGAGATAAATAACTGCTCCTCCACTTCCTCCAGGTTCGGCTGCATCTTAACGTAGATGGATTCATCAATCGGGTGATCCGCAGTCGTCTGGGGAAGCTTCTGGCGACGGGACTTCTTCTTGCGCTTGCAGGGTTTGCTGGGTTGGGCCAGCTGCACCTCCGGACAGGGCTCCGGTGCAGTCGGCTCTTCTGTCATCATAGGAGGTGGGGATGTAACAGCTACTGCGTCAGTGTTTGGGAAGTCCTCCACCCCCATCCCAAGGTCTCCATCGGTGGAGAAAAAGTGCACAAGGTCCGCGATTGAAGGCGGGGGCGATAACGCGTCTCCATCCAATGAAGAAAAGGTCGGAGACAAGGACAGCTGGAGCGCGAGCGGGGAGAGTTCTGCAGGGAAGGGTAAAGACTGTTCGTTCTCTTGAAATGATAGAGGAGGACCATGAGGAGGAGTCGCCGCTGTGGAAGGATGTAAAGACTGTGGTTCTGGCTGGGAGGGAGTCGGGGAAGGCAACAGAGGCGAGGTGATGGATGCTAAAGGGAGTGTCTGTGATGTGCTCTGAAATGTTGCAAACGAGTCATCTATGTAGGGCTCAGGCGGAGGTAACACTGTGTGCCATTTAAATACAGATGCGGCAGAATGATCACTGGGCGGTATGTCTTCTGGACTCATGTCCTTTGGAGTTCGTTCAGGTGTACTGCAGTTGAGCTCTAACGCCAACGAGTCAGGGAGCGGGGGTAGCGGTTCGGGAGAGCATGCGGGTGACAAAGGCACAAAGCCAAAAGAACAACACTCTGGGTTGGGGAGTAAACTATGAGACTTCATGGTAGGAGTGTCAGAAGGTAGTGTGGAGGACTCAGCGACAGTTGGCATTTGTGGTGAGTTCAGTACAGGAAATACTGTGTCAAGGGGAAGAGACAAAACGGGAGATGAGGATGAGGTAGCAAGAGTTGAGGAAATGGTGGATGTACCAAGGGAACAGTATGGCTGATCTGAGTTGGGTAAACTTAGAGTAACATCTGGTGCTGCTGTGCTTTCAGTAACTGAAATGGGGACCGGGCAATCGTCAGTTCTTGGAGTAAGGACCGTATCTAGACAGGCTGGACTGGAAGGCTGGAAGGATGCTTCTCCTGCCTGTCCAGTGACATTCAACACCATCTCAACGGGATCGATGTCTGCTGGCGGCCTGGATGTCTGGCTGTATGATTTCACGATGCCACCGGCTCCACTGCTGGAGAGACCGGGGGACAGAGGCTCAGAGGCTGCAGCAGGACTCTGTGATCCCGGCAGAGGTTGGGATGGGAGTTTTGTGGGAGTAGAGTCTGGCTTGTTTTTGACCTTTTTCGATTTTGTTGAATGCTGCTTCAGAAAAAGAGCGAGGGCTGGCAGAGGTAGCGGCGCTGGTCGCTTATGCTGCTTTACACTTACCTCTGTTTGAGCCTCGGGTTTAGGGGGGTGGTCTGAGTCCACCACTGGAGCAGCAACATTACCAACCTCAGAGGAATGTGTCCGTACATTGTCCTTAGAGTCCAGGGAATTCAAAATGCCCTTGTTGCGCTCACTTTTCCTCTTTGTTAAAGGTGCTTCACTCCTCTTCGCAGATGAGCTTTTAGCTTCGCTTTTACTGTGAGCTTTATCACATGTGCTGTCTTTCTGGCGCACATCTTTTCTGCTGCTCAAAGCTGTGGTTTTAGTGTTAAGTAGCTCGGTGCTGTGATTGATGTTCAGCTGGTCCAGGTTACATCGGTGCAGTGAAACATGAGCCTCCCGTATGAGCTCAGAAAATAACTTCTGAGCTGGACGTGAACTGCTGTTGCTGAAGGAAATCAAAGAATAAACACATCACATTAGTGACGTTGATGTTATGTTATGATGTACTGCATAAATTACATGCAAATATTCAATACTGATGAACATGAAGAACAAAATCATCGCTCTGAAAATTAAGCTCCACAATCAGAAATTATATCCAGCCACACTAACACACATCCTATAACCACCGTCTACACTGAACACCTAAACTCTGGAGCCATGTTGGACAGGAGATGGAAACATAGAAAAGGAGGCAAGTTTTAAAAAACTAAACAAAGTAGTGTGGGTGCAACCTGAGCAGCTGAGCTGTTCACCCCACATCAACTATGCAAGTCTCTTCAAACAAATGCATTTGCAATTGCAGCAATAAACAACTTCCCCGTTCAAAAAGATGCAACTTCACCAAGCTACTAAACCAGAAACACCATTTGGTAAAAGTGCTACTTTGTTCTACACCAACAATATGGCAACATGAGTAGGTGAAAGTCCAATTAAAATGTGTTATGTAAAGTAAATGTTAAATAATAACCCTGCAAGCATACAGCCTGTATACGTGCATAAGGTAAAGGCAAAGATAGACATCTATAAAATCTAACAGGAGAAACATTGAAACAATCCCATGTGAAAGCAAAGCAGAGTGTACAGGCTTAACACGTGAAGAGTAAAGGAAGGAAGCACAAGAGATGCAGCAGCTGACCACCATGTCATAAGGTTCATTACAATATAATGATGTGTTCTAGATTATGCAGATTAACTATTTCAAGAAGCCAGTCTTGAATCTTGAACTCTCTCTACAACCCTGATGTTTGGCACAGAAAATTTGAGATGTACATCGCGTTCTCTATCAAAGTGGAACTCTTACCACAAACTCTCCTCAGGATCCTTGGCAGCCGACTGATCTTTGTTGGTGGGGGAATCTTTCTGGAGGTCTACAGACACCGAAGGGTTAGAGGTTGCACTTCTAGAGCTTCTAGGTTTGTGATTTGCGAGCAAAGACTTCAAGTTCTTCTTCACAGGATGTTGCTTGTTGTTTGGGGTGCCTCCATCTTTGTGCAAGTCTTTGCCAGAGTTCAATTTCAGCTTCAGGCCCCATGAATTGGACCCGTCCTCCTTCAGTCCTTTAGAAAATGGGTTGTAGTCGACTTTGAGCTGAGCAAATTGTGTGTTCTGGTAAGCAGTGACGGCCAGAAACTCAGTCTGTGGGAAAGTGAACGTGACAACACTGGGACCACTGAGCTTTATGTCTTTAGCAGCTTTTTCAGTTTGGACAACATGCAGTCGTGGCAAGTAGCGATGCATCGGATGCAGGATGGTGTTCTCTTCGTCTGAGATGTTATTCGTGAGCTTCAGTTTGTAAAAAGACACTGGATTCTGCATCCAGTGTTGGCCGGTTGACGGGGACTCGGGATGAGCAAATGGTTGACTCTTTACATGACCCTCTGCTTTCCCAGCAACTTGCCAGCTCTTGCCAGTCCACTTGTAACGACTATTGTCCAAGGGCTGAATGTCCATGATCAACGAGTACTTCCTAGAGGGCTGCAAGCCAGAGATGCGAAAGCGGCAGTAAGGGAACATCCGACTGCCTTGTTTAGTTAGAATCATCTCCGTCCTGCATCTGAAGAACTCGTTCCACATGCTGTTATTGTCTAGCGTCACTCTGACGCCTTTGCAGGTGCTATGAGGTGACAGAACGTCTAATTGAGTGTTTGAACTGGGTGGATGTTTCGAGGCAGTAAGTCCATCAGACGTCCTGATGGCTTCTTTTGATGGGCACATGTTGGGTTTACCCATCACGTCTGCCTCTTCATCCATCATACAGGTGGCTTGTTCCATCCTGGCTTCGCTTGCCTTCCCTGGTTTAGGAACAACAAAGCACGTAGGTGGCTGGTCGGCTGCTGGTGTTGCTGCAGCGGTGGTTGCCTGATGGAACACCATGCCTTTCCGCTTCTTGGAAGACATGAGCAGGTCCCAGACATCTAAAGGACTGGAGGTTCCCACTTTTTATACATCCATACCCATGTTCAAGAAGCACCTACAAAACAAATGTGAAGAACCTTCATTAGATATAATTTGTCATTGTGCAACTCATCAAAGCTGTAAATGCACATCTGAAGTCTTTCTTGTTGGAACATCTGATGCCCCTTTCCCACTGGCCGAAAAATCTGTTTAAACTCGCTAACAGTTGGCTTCTGACGGCAGTGGGAAGGGGTCACCAACTCTGCAATTGACCCGGGCCGGTCAACCCGCTGATTTACCTAATGACGCATAGCGTTTTTTTTCTATCGCAGCCACAAATTCCATTCACCTGCGTTCCCGGGTGGGCTCTAGAGTCCCTCAACAAAGAACTAAAGAAGGATCCTGAGTAACACAGCCCTAATGTCAGGAAAAATGATCAACCCCAAGTGATTGAAACCCTCTGTTTGGTTTGTGAAGCAGATCTGAGCTGTGAAATCAGATCTATCTTCTTTCCAGAACATTTGTATTTCTAACAAGACCAAGACGAAGAACACAGTGAATGATCTAATGGTCTTACAATATGGACAGTACAATATGGACTAACCCTAATATGGACAGTCTAACTGACAGTCGTACGATCTACTATCCTACGCTTGCTTCTGTTGTACAGATCATCTCGTGAAAAATGTGCCATGTTTCAGTGTTTAAGTTTAAAAGTTAAGTTACTGCAAACCAGTCCAACTGTTCACCCAGTATCCACAGGTGGAGGCAGCAGTCCGCCACCGTTACCACCTGAAACTCCAAGGTGGCGCTGTTAGAGTCTGCCCATGTGGACAGCAAACAGGACAAGCCAGGGCAGAAACTGAACTTTCAAACTAAAACACTTCCATGCAGTACCACATCAATAAATAAAAGCGCCGTCCAAACATACTCCAGAGTCTAGTCTCGTTTCCAGTGATTGATTATGAGTCTTACTACTAGACTGTTGTAGGATCTTCAGACCCAATCGATCTCCACTTTGACAAACTGATGTCAAATGGACACAACTGTGAACGTTGCGTAGTTTGTTATCTGTCACACAGAATCAAACATCTGTGTGACATGGATGAATAGAATAAATTAAATAGATGAAGATTAACTTTTTCATTTGTTTGTATAGACTGATGTGGCCTCTACAATGTAACCATGGCTCATTCAGTGTTATCTTAAATATACATGTTAATTAAATCTCAAGTTGAGATCTTTCCACTGAGTGAGTCACAAACAATCTGTTCTGTTGTCTACTCACTCGAATGTGGATTAATCCACTGCTCAAAATAGTCCCTTCAAAAGTCTGTTATCAACTGAAATTGCTCATGGGGGTTTCTACAGATGGGGATATGAAAATGGAGCTTAAAGATATAAAAACAAACTTCCTGTTTGAAACGTTTTAAGTCCCAGCAGAGAAGACCGAAACCTGTAGCTGGCAAACTCACACTGTCTTGTTCCCTGCCCACTTATTTTAGCACTTTTATCACCATTTGAAAACCGTGTCTGATTCGTTAGCTAGCTGCCATCACAGACTACTGGTGTGTTCAATTAGAAGTCTGAAGTTGAATATTCCCAGTTCCCATTTAGCCTACGTCATCTGAAACGCATCCTGAAGTCCAACTCAGAAACTTGGAGGAACTTCAGTGACCACCGTGCTCACAATCCAAGATGTCTGCTGCGTTCGTTCGTCAACAGCATGTTAGCTAAATATACGCATTAGGACACCGTTGTTAAATTAAAGCAGAAGTAAGCGATCCGGTGGTTTTGTCTAACTTCCTGTCAGCAGATGGAGTTAGCAGTCCCCGCCCTCGTCATGGATCTATTGGTCCTCGTCCCTACGTCACCACATTCAGGCGCATCCCTTGGCTGCACACACAGAGAGGACTGCCCCTTTATGCCGTTCTCTCTCCTCATTGGATAAAGGTTGTAGGATACAAGGAAAGTTTTCTCCTGGGCTCAGAGCAGAGCAGAGTGACTGACAGACCCGTGTTTCAGACCAAACACTCTATAGAGAATGTGAAGCTGACGTCACGCCGCTTTGCATTGTGGGGAAAACGGAGCAAAGCGAGCAAGAAGAAAAAGAGATGAGGAAGACGAACAAAAAGAAAAAAGAAATGGAGAAGGGGAAGGAAAACGAAGGAGGAACGTATCGTGATAAACTCAAATTTAACGAGAAACAACGGTACACAGAAAAACTACACCTTATTAACGGTGTCGATATGTTTTGCCGTTAAGGGGACTGGATTCAAGACTTTGAGGGACTTTTTTTTGGGAGACGAGCAAGTGTTTACATCCGCGATCCTCCAAAGATGGCGCCCAACGTCCCACAATGCAAAGCGGCGTGACGTAACTTCACATTCTCTATAGAAGTGATTGCTGTCGGAAGATTTATATTAGATATTAGACTTATATTAACGCAAACATTCCGCTTACTTCTGCTTTAAATGAACCGCAGAACAGTGAAACTTCTACCTGTACACATGTTGTATTGCTTTGACACACAAATCACAACCACCGCCAACACAGTGTGGTGTTGTTCCTTAGATGCTGTTAGCGCACAATGCTAACAACAGTAGCTAAACTAAAGGGTTGTCTACCTGACTCCTAACATGGTCGACGGGGCTCAGCTCTGACCTCAGGTGTAATCTACCTGAATGTAGCATCAGTTTGAAAAGATGGCGGCCGGAGCGTATTAGCATCGCCTGCTTATTATTACACCACATTAACAAGACACAACAACAGCAATAAAGACACACAAGCTGCACTGTTTGGTAATGATAAGTGGGGATGATAGGTGGTGCTGGGAGGGGGGTTGGGGGGGCTCTGACTAACCTCTGCCCCTGGACCTCCATTGTTTTATTAGAGTCCATGTCTAACACAACATCAGCTCGCACCGACACCAACACAAACTAATCTAATAACAACACAACTACTACTCGGGCTGCAACCAGCGGCCGCCGCCATGTTGGTCCGTCCGTCCGTAGCTACGTACGTACCGCCAAACCGGGCCAAACCGGGCCAAAACCTCCACGTGCACACGGATCTACCGAGCGGCACCGACCCAGGATCAGTAATATTGATCTATTGCCGGTGGATAAGCGCGTGTCACCGTGCAGCAGCAGCCGAACCGAGCAGCTAACAGCAGCAGCAGCAGCAGCAGCAGGCCTGGTCTAGGCCCGGTAAAGGCTCGGTAATGGCCCTGGTAAAGGCTCGGTAATGGCCCTGGTAAAGGCCCGGTAATGGCCGCTCCACTACAACACGACGCCAGAACCGTCCGCGCCACGTGCTCCGGTGATGACGACACGACATGTTGTTTTTTTTACCTTCTGCAGCGCGAGCGCACCGAGTGTTTTGTTCCGTGAATCCAACCAACCGACCGTCACCGTGTGTGTCTGTCTGTGTGTAGTGTGTGTATGTGTGTATGTGTGTGTTGAGCCTCCTCTCCTCGCGGCATCACGGCTCTCTCTCTCTGCTCGGAGTGACTGAGGAGGGAAAAGGGAAAAAACAGCACGCGGCGTCGGTCGGACCAGCTGCTGACGTCATAGATCCGTCTGCGCAGCCTCCTCGGCCGCCATCTTGAACCGACACCTGAAGGAGAAGACACCGACACCGGAGAGGAGAGACCACCGAGCACCGGAGAGAGCAGAGCACCGACCGAGCACCGGAGCAGACAGCGGCTCGTCCTCTCACTACAAGCCGGGAATCTGATGCAGTTCGTCGGGTTGAAACGCGCCGTGACTCGGTGTCGGTGGACCGGTGGTGACTTATTATGCTGCGTTCATAACAACTTGGAGGTCGGGATTCCTAACTCGAAAATGTTTTCGACTTGCGTTCACGCTGCAGGAACTCGGGAGAAAAAACAAAACCATGGATACCTGAAGGAAGTTCGGTGTATTATTGTGGCTCATCGCTGAATATGAAAAAACAAAAAATGCAGCAGTAAATGATGTTTATTCTGGAGAGAGGAGACGCTGCAGATGAGTGCACATATAATGTTACAGCCTTGATAACAGTTAAACCTTATTTCTGTTTCATACGAGGAACACAATTTCACACCATACAACAACAATCACAGCTTAACTTCCGAGTTGTTTTGAACGCAGCATTAACTTAACGTGACCACGTAACGTAACTGTTAACGTTAGAGACCGCGGAGACGACGTCGGTACCGGAGGATTTTCTCCCGCGTTGGGCGCGATGTGTTTGAATAAAGAAGCGGAGAACTGTTGTCGGTGTTTCTCCCCCGGTGTGGTGTGGTGTCGCTCCGGTAAACCCAGCCTGAAGCTCCCGGTGCTCGGTGTCCGTTAGTCCGTGTGTCTGTTTTAAAAATGTTTTACCGTCAAAGAAACTGCTGGTTTCTCAGCCGCCATCTTGGCTCGGCTCAGACTCCCATGTTGTTGAGACCGGAGGTTCTTCATGGTTCGGTCAAACCTGGATCACAGACTGTAGGTAACTTACATGGTTCAGTTGTAGTTGTTTTACTGAAACATAAATACGTAAAACAGAGATTAATTTACACCTCTGGTCTAACGTTACACCCACCGACACACGGGACCGGACTGGACCGGATTGGACCGGTCACCGGGACCGTGAAGGCGGCGCCGCCATGATGGAGCTGCTGGAGGAGGAGGAGGGAGATACTGTGATCTATGGTACTAGTACTACTGGTACTGATAAATACCAGTACTCCCACAACATGGGAGTCAGTACTAGTATTAGTACCAGGGATGTGATTTTTCGACATGAAAATAGAATAGAATAGAATAGAATAGAATAGAATAAACTTTAATGTCCCACAGGGGAAATTTGTTGTGGACTCAGTGCATGGCAAAAAAAGCTGACTCAATATACATAGAATACATAAATAACAGTTGACATGTACACACACACTCATGACACACCCAGTTAAGGGTTAAAAGATTAAAAAGTAAACAAACAGACAAGCATCAGTTATTACACATCTCCCAGATAAAAAAATAAAAATAAAAACAAGAGTTACTGCACCCCCCAGGCCTCAGCGTGCACCATCTACAGAGCTGTTTAAAAGTTTGATGGAGGTGGGTACAAAATGCGACCCTCTGGTTCGGTCTCTTCTATCTCTTTGTCTCAGACATTTTGAACGATCAAAATGAAGTGTGTGATGTTCACCACGTAGCTATACACAGACACACACAAGATAATATCTGCACCTTTTGAGGTTTTTTTTTCTTGTTAAATTAATTGTTTTCTATGATTGCATATTGCACTTTTCATATAAAGTGACAAAATTATCATCAGTCATTGTGTGTGTTGCCGTGTTGTGCTGCAGGTCCGTATCATTTCCTGCTTTTTTATCCAATCACATCCTTGTAGTACTGATACTGGTATTGATACCAGTACTGATACTGATACTGGTACTAGTTCTGGTTCTGGTACTGAGCAGGTTCACTGCATAAAAACAACAGGAAGAATCACTGAACGGATTTTAATTTTATTTTGAAAATCTAGACAAAACAAACAGAGGACAAGTGTTATTATTATTATTATTAATGATCAGTTATTATTAATCAATCGTTTGAGCGATGACAGTAATGATGAAAAAAACAAAGTCATTATCAGTAAATAAAAGTTTAATTAAACCTTAAATAATAACAATATTAATCACCATGATGACGTCATGAGTCTTTTATATTGAAGGACTGAAGTGTGTGACATCATCAGTGCTTCCTGCAGCTGCTCCAGATGTTTGCGCTAACAGCTGACCAGGTGTCAGGTGATCCAGTCCCAGAGTCCTTCACTCTGGACCGGACTGAACCGGTCCGGACCGGTTCTGCAGCGTCACTCACGTCTCCATAGAAACAGAGGTGGTTGAGTATGACATCACAGGTGGTTCACTGAGTTTGACTTAAAGGGTTAAAATAAAATAAAAAACACCTGAATAAACTGTTTCTACACAACATGAAGCTGTGTCGCTGGCTCAGAGTGTGTGTCTGTGTGTGTGTGTGCGCTCAGTGATCCAGGTGTTCGTGTCCAGGTGAGTCCTCCTCCCTCGGTGCATTCTGGGTAAATGAAGCCTCTTCCTCCATGGACTGTTGCCACGGTGACGGCGGTGTTAGACCAGATGTTGATGTTTGTTATTAGATGATGTCACACAACAACGTGACACAGATACGACACTTTATTCATTCAAGTCTCACAACGTGACCTGTACAGGTGTGACACGGCCAGGTGAGGTCATAGGTCAGTGTGACAGACAGGTGATGATGTCATCCCCCCCCCCCAGACAACAACAAACACAGTTCATCTTCTGTACAGGTCAAAGCACAATAAAACATTTTATTATTGATTAATCTCCTGATCGATCGGCTCATTATTAAAACTGTCTCATTCACAAACTATTCAGTTAAAAAAATATCAAAGTTACAGATTAATTCTCAATCAATTATTAATTATCCAGTAGTTTCTGCTGTACATATGAACAACGGCCCCTGAAGGCCACACACACACACATATTACCCAGGGTGCACCTGTGTGACCGGTAGCTTATGGCGGTTGAACCAACTGATCAGAAATCTGTCTCATTGATGAATCCACTGATCGTTTCTGAGATGACTGAGGTGAGGGCTTTTATTGTGAAGGGCCAGTGTTCAGGGCTTTTATTGTGAAGGGCCAGAGTTCAGGGCTTTTATTGTGAAGGGCCAGTGTTCAGGGCTTTTATTGTGAAGGGCCAGTGTTCAGGTGAAGGCGATTGTCGTCGACCTGTTAGTCCGTTAGATCAATCAATCACTTCCTGTTTCGTACCAATAATCTGCTATAGTGTGTGGGCGTGCTGGTCCAATCAGGTGCAAGTGGGCGGGGCTTCGTCTGTCGAGTGGGCGGGGCTTGGTCTGCGGAGTGGGCGGAGCTTCGTCTGTTGAGTGGGCGGGGCTTCGTCTGCTGAGTGGGCAGCATAGACCAGAGCGGCATTTTGATGCAAATGAGAATGACTGATGCATCCTGGGTAATTTAGGGGCAGCGCCCGGCATTTTTACATTGCCCTCAGTGGCTTTTTGTGTTTTGATGGAGCGTAGACTAAACTAACAATCAATTTGAATGTTTTATTTTGTGTTTCTTTTGTAGCACTATGTCTCATAATTATTTTGATAGCCTCTTTGAAACCCACCGTTCACGCTATCTTGAAAAACTACAATGAATGAATCTACGGTATGCTCCTTTAGCCTCCCACAGTGATCAATGACTCCACACAGTGGCCAGAAATGTCTGACCCAGACATCTACACGTATTTGGTGGAATCACCGGGAGGTTTTGGCTCAGTGTTGTCTGGAAACAGCCTGTTAATAGACAACTTTGTGTTACTTAGTTTGTCAAGACAGTTAGGCTGAACTTTACAATGGAGGGATGCCGGGCGCTGCCCCTAAATTACCCAGGATGCATCACTCATTCTCAGATGCCGCTCTGGTCTATGAGTGGGCGGGGCTTCGTCTGCTGAGTGGGCGGAGCTTCGTCTGCTGAGTGGGCGGAGCTTCGTCTGCTGAGTGGGCGGAGCTTCGTCTGCTCAGACGTTGATGACGGCGTCGTCCTCGTCCTCCTCCCCTCTCCCCCCCTCCCCCTCCTGTGAGGTGTCCATTGACTCCTCCCCTCTCCTTCCCCTCCTCTTCCCCCCTCCCTCCTCTCCCTCCTCCTCTCCCTCCTCCTCTTCCTCGGCCCCCCCCCCTCCCCCTCCCCCACAGGGACCGATGATGTAACGGTAGTCTCCGCCCCCGATGGCGAGCGCGGCCCCCGACCCGACCATCATCCAGTCCTCCTGCTCCGCTCCTCCTCCTCCTCCTCTCCCCCAGGTTGCCATGGCAGCGTCCTCGGGGGGCCACGGCCCTCCCCCTCCTCCTCCTCCTCCCCCCTCCTCCCCCTCCAGGTTGACGTAGAGCAGCGGCTCCTTGTGGGGGGGCGCGGGGCTCAGGCTGAGCCACAGAGACTCCAGCTGCTCCACCAGCTGCTGGAAGCTGGGACGGCACTTTGGGACGGGGCTCCAACAGCTGTGCATGAGGTCATAACTGTGGGGGGGGGGGGGGCAGAGAGATAGATGAGTGTGATTCTAAACAGATCAAACTGGTTCCAACATGTTAAAGGGATACGCCAACTTTTTTTTTCCGTGTCTTGCCTCACTCCCGAGTCCATGACCAGCAGATAGACACCATCCTTTCCACTGTGCGTGTAGTAACAAGGGAGATAGAGCCGTATCGCCGTAATTAGCTTAGCTCAAACACTGGAAGTGTATAGGTAGTGTTAGCCTGCCTCCACCTAAAGTCGCTAATTAGCTTAGCTCAAACGCTGGAAGTGTATGGGTAGTGTTAGCCTGCCTCCACCTAAAGTCGCTAATTAGCTTAGCTCAAACACTGGAAGTGTATAGGTAGTGTTAGCCTGCCTCCACCTAAAGTCGCTAATTAGCTTAGCTCAAACGCTGGAAGTGTATGGGTAGTGTTAGCCTGCCTCCTACCTGAGCTGAAATCAGCAGTCAGAAGCTGATTTCATTTTAGCTCTAAACTCTGTAAATATTTCACTTTATCCACATTTCAAACATGTTTAGGTGAGAAAGTAGCCGTTTAGATCAGCAGTGTGTCGTTAATTTGTCTAAATACCAGCTGTTTACTATTTTGTTCGGACGAATTCGGCGCTACTCAAGCTAGCCGTTGTGACCAACGCACTTCCGGTTACTTTCACAAAATAAAACACCCGTTGTCCTTTACATACAGAAAACCATGAGGATAGAATTTGTGCTTTTACTTTGAAATAGGAAGCTAACCTACCCTCGATGTAGCTAGCTTGACGAAGATCGGCCCGCCGGTTTCCGTTTAGAGTTGAAGAGTTTCCCTGATGACTTTAGGTGGAGGCAGGCTAACACTACCCATACACTTCAAGCGTTTGAGCTAAGCTAATTAGCGACTTTAGGTAGGAGGCAGGCTAACACTACCTATACACTTCCAGTGTTTGAGCTAAGCTAATTAGCGACTTTAGGTGGAGGCAGGCTAACACTACCCATACACTTCCAGTGTTTGAGCTAAGCTAATTAGTGACTTTAGGTGGAGGCAGGCTAACACTACCTATACACTTCCAGTGTTTGAGCTAAGCTAATTAGCAACTTTAGGTGGAGGCAGGCTAACAAAATTGGCCCATTGCCATAATCCCTATCCAGTTTTTAAGTCCTGACGTCACAACTTTATTTCCGGGTCCACCGACGTTATCGCGTCCATCGCTAACACAACAAAGTCATCGCTACTACTGCTACTCGTGGTGCCATGAAAAACAATGAAAACCGGACATTTTCATGAATGTATATATACAGAGACGTTATCAATACGTATTAAGTTTGTTTATCTGCTAATCAATGTAAACACAGTTAATGCTAAGTAGCCGCTCGGCTGCAGGCAGCGTTTGCCGCTGTTAGCGGCTAAAGCAGCAGCAGAGACTGCAGTCTGCTGGTCTGGTAGTTGTGTAGTAGTTGTGTAGCAGTAGTTGTGTAGTAGTTGTGTAGTAGTTGTGTACTCACATGTCCATCCTGCAGTCTGCTGGTCTGGTAGTTGTGTAGTAGTTGTGTAGCAGTAGTTGTGTACTCACATGTCCATCCTGCAGTCTGCTGGTCTGGTAGTTGTGTAGTGGTTGTGTAGTAGTTGTGTAGCAGTAGTTGTGTAGTAGTTGTGTACTCACATGTCCATCCTGCAGTCTGCTGGTCTGGTAGTTGTGTAGCAGTAGTTGTGTAGTAGTTGTGTAGCAGTAGTTGTGTACTCACATGTCCATCCTGCAGTCTGCTGGTCTGGTAGTTGTGTAGTAGTTGTGTAGCAGTAGTTGTGTAGTGGTTGTGTACTCACATGTCCATCCTGCAGTCTGCTGGTCTGGTAGTTGTGTAGTAGTTGTGTAGCAGTAGTTGTGTAGTAGTTGTGTACTCACATGTCCATCCTGCAGTCTGCTGGTCTGGTAGTTGTGTAGTAGTTGTGTAGCAGTAGTTGTGTAGTAGTTGTGTAGTAGTTGTGTACTCACATGTCCATCCTGCAGTCTGCTGGTCTGGTAGTTGTGTAGCAGTAGTTGTGTAGTAGTTGTGTACTCACATGTCCATCCTGCAGTCTGCTGGTCTCTTCAGTCTCTCTCCTTTGATGAGGAACTCGTAGATCTCAGAGTTTTCTACTCCAGGATACGGAGTCTGACCCCGAGTCATGATCTCCCACATGGTGACGCCGAAGGCCCACTGACACACACACACACACACACACACACACACACACACACAGACACACACAGACACACACACACACACGTCACCAAGATGCATTATGTGAAATGTAGACAGGGTTCCTACAGCTTAAGCCAAGTTAAATTTAAGACTTTTTAAGACTTTTTTAAAGCCACTTGAAATGAAATTTAAGACCGACTTCATAATAAACACAAATGCAGAAAAAAGAAAAAAAAACCACCACATCTATTACATAGAGTTAGGGACAATTTGACCCACTTTCCTCTGTGATCCAAGGTAAAGTGACTGCTACATGAACATTGGATTGTGTCTCTTTCCAGCTGTCCTTTCAAAATAAATGTCTCTTTCCAGCTGTCCTTTCAAAATAAATGTCTCTTTCCAGCTGTCCTTTCAAAATAAATGCATAAAAAGTCTGAAAAAACAACAACACTGACTCGGGAGCTGGTGGCGGTGAGAAATTTAGCGTTGACGGCCGCCACTAACTTCTCTATGTCAGAATGTTACCAATTATTTTGAGATTTGAGACTAATTACAACCATAAAATACCACTTACTATGTGTTAACATTTTTAAGACGTTTGAAAAATTGATTTAAGACATTTTAATGCCGATTAAGGCCTTGTTTTTAGATGAATGAATTCCTTTTGCCTTTTAAGACTTTTTAAGAATCCGTAAGAACCCTGGTAGATACTGTATCTCTGTGTGTGTGTGTGTGTGTGTGTGTGTGTGTGTGTGTGTGTGTGTGTGTGTGTGTGTCTGTGTGTGTCTGTGTGTGTGTACCACGTCGCTCTGCGTTGTGTAGACGTTGTCGCTCAGACTCTCCAGAGCGATCCACTTGACGGGCAGCTTGGACACGGAGCCCTGGCGGTAGTAGTCTCCGCTGTAGATCTTCTTAGAGAGGCCGAAGTCCGCCACACACACACTCATGTTCTCGTCCAGCCTGCGCACACACAGACACACACACACACACACACACACACACACACACACACACACACACACACACACACACGCGTTGCCGTGGTAACCAGGTGGACGGTAGGCGATATTTTTTTTCATAGGATGAGTCCGGGAAAGTCCCGCCTTACCCGCCGTTCCCGCCTCTGATTGGCTAGATGGACTCCATTTTCGACTCTGATTGGCTAGAAGGACTCTCGCCTGATTGGTTGTTTGTTTTGGCTGTGAAACGCAGGCTGTCGGTAAAGTGTGATAAGTGCCTAGATCTACCTGGACTCTCTCTGCTTACCTGGCCTGTCTAGCCTCTACCTGGTCTTTTTACTAAACTTAACCAACTCCTTTCTTCATTGGCTAAACCCAACCAATGGCACAATTACACTTCTCTCAAACTCTAAATGTAAACTTGGAATATAAAATAAAAAAATTAGGGCTGTCAAACGATTAATTTTTCTAATCGCGATTAATCGCATTTTTTCCATAGTTAACTCGCGATTAATCTCTATTAAAAATATTATATATGGCGCTTTGGACTTTCAACCCTCCAAAGTGTTATAATCTCTAGACAAACAACTTTTAGACCAGACCTAGCAGGCCTAGTACCTAATCATAACACATGATGCATGAAACTCACACAGAATTGAAACGAATTGCATCCAGTGGAAATTGCCCTTTACTTTGCTACGCCTCTGCCTGGCCACGTGCATTTGTTGACAACAAAGCCTCAAAAAATGAATGGATGGAGCTGTGGATATATGTTAGACTGTGTATATTTGTGTAGCAACCAACTTGAAGGTGCCTTACCGCCACCTACTGGACTGGAGGTCCCACACTCCAGTCCTCCAGTCCAGCAGACAGAGGACAAAATGGGCCGCGATTAACCGCGATTAAAAAATTTAATCGCGTTAATTTTTTTAATTAATCTCATCGCGATTAACGCGTTAACTCTGTGACAGCCCTAAAAAAAATACATTTTTCGGAATGTGAAACCAGCGGGGATCGAACTCGGATTCACCGCACCGCAGGCGAAAATGCAAACCGCTACGCCATGGCGTCTGATTACAGTTAAAGCAGATATCAGTGGAATGTTTTTGTTAATATAAGTCCTAAATAGTCCTATTTTCCGTCAGCAATCACTTACATGAAGTATTTCAGCCTAAACACGAGTCTCTCCGTCACTCTGCTCTGCTGTAACCCGAGGAGAACATTTTCCTTGTGGGATACAAGTGTTATCCAATGAGGGGAGAGAACGGCATGAAGGGCTGTGTGTGCAGCCAAGGGATGCGCGTGAATGTGGTGACGTAGCACGAGGACCAATTGATGCCTGACAAGGGCGGGGGCTGCTAACTCATGGTGCGTTCAAGGAAACTCGTACTTTGTGTTTTTCCTTCCTGTGAAGTCATACCAGTTCGATCTGGTACGAGTTCACGGGTCGGAAGTTACGAGTGGCCGTTATAGGGAACTTTCACAGACAACAGGACGGTAAAAACACGAGCTACGGGTTACCTGGAACGCTACCAAGTCGTAGTTGTGACTTGAAGCTGTAACTTACGGTTTCAAAAGCCTGCCTTGAACACAGCATTAGCCGAAACGGCCGTGCCGATGATATCTGCTTTAATGTTTCAGTTGTGTGTATTTTAGTTTACTACAGTACTGTTGTGAGATGACGTCAATCGGAGGAGAATTCATCCAGCCAATCAGAGGCGGGGAAGGAGGGACTTTCCCGGACTCATCCTACGGAAATAAACATTGCGGACGGTAGAGTTAGGTTGCCGTGGTAACCAGGTGGACGGTAGGGTTAGGGGATCTAACAGTGGGGGGGGGGGGGGGGGACTGACATGCAGTTGCGGGCGGCGAGGTCTCGGTGGATGATGCTCCTGCTGCTCAGGTAGGACATCCCTCTGGACACGTCCAACATGAACTGGACCAGGGTCTGGAGGGACAGGTCCTAGAGAGACAGACAGGTAGAGAGACAGACAGGTGAGACAGACAGGTAGAGACAGACAGACAGGTGAGACAGACAGGTAGAGAGACAGACAGGTGAGACAGACAGGTGAGACAGACAGACAGACAGACAGACAGACAGACAGGTCTTACAAAGGGAGTGTCTCCCAGCCTCGACAGCAGCAGGAACGTGTGCAGATCTCCGTGCTTCATGAAGGGAAGAATCACCATGGGAACGGGCAGACGCTGACCTGGTCGCCGATGGAGACTCACACCTGTCGACCACACACACACACACACACCTGAGCCCTGTGTGTGTGTCTGTGTGTGTGTGTGTGTGTGTGTGTGTGTGTGTGTGTGTGTGTGTGTGTGTGTGTGTGTGTGTGTGTGTGTGTGTGTGTGTGTGTGTGTGTGTGTGTTACCGATGAGCTGGATGACGTTGGGGTGGTGGAAGTCCTTCATGTAGGCCGCCTCCTTCAGACACTGTTCAATGTCTTCTGACGACGTGATGTCAGCTGCACACACACACACACATAGAGACACACACACACACACACACACACACACACACACACACACACACACACACACAGACACACACAGACACACACACACACACACAAGTTTTAATATGTTTTCATGTGAGAAAGTAACTGTTTAGATCCAAATATACGGCCATTTTATCCAAACGACGGCTGTTTATTAGTTTGCTCTGCAGAGCTGCTCGGCCGGCCAACCTCCGTCGTCATCCCGGGGGAGAAAACCATCGCTAATTAACTTACCCGCAGGTTTTTAGAGGTTTACCACCGGCTGGTTAAGTTATTTCTAGGAGATAAATGTTGGTCTCAGTGATATAAATCTAACAGCTGTATCAGTAGCATTAGTTAGTGTGAATGTAAAGTGAAGCTTCCTGTGTGTATTGGACAGAAGAGCAGCGCTGCCTCGGGGCTCTGGAGCCTACGGACACAAACCACCACATTTACATCAACAAATACATGTTTTACTATCAACACATCAGTCTGCAGTAAGGTTTATTTTATTAAACTATATAACATAGTTACAGTACACGGCAACGATACTTCACTACCGTCTGTGGTTAATGTTAGACGTCAGGGGAGCATTGCATTGTGGGATACAGGACACAATGTAGACTGGTCAGATGCTGGAGAGATTTATGAATCGGTGGGACATCATACTGCAGATTTAACTTTAGTTTACATACACTGCAAAAAATCTAATATCTTACCAAGAATATTTGTCTTATTTCTAGTCAAAACAAATCTCATTCTACTTAAAATCAGACTCATCACATTAAAAGCAGCTTGTTTTTAGACACTTTTTACTTCTTTAAAGCAGATTTTCACTTGAAATAAGTAGAAAAATCTGATAGTGGAGCAAGTTTTTCTTTCTTATTACAAACACAAAAAACGTTGCTTTCACTGGCAGATTTTTCTACTTATTTAAAGTGAAAATTAGTTTGAAACAAGTGAAAATGATCTAAAAACAAGTTCATTTTTAGGTGATGAGTCTTATTTTAAGTAGAAAGAGATTAGTTTTGACTAGAAATGAGACATTTTGACTAGAAATAAGACAAATATTCTTGGGAAGATTTTGGGTTTTTGCAGTGTACTGTGTACTACAGTAGATACTGTATAGTAAATAACATACTCTATACTACATACTGTATCTAGGCCAAATCAGTACGTACTAGCAGTATAATATGTGGTTTAGAATACAGCCAAGGAGAAGAGGAAGAGGAGGAAGAAGAAGGTCTCACTCACATTTCAGCACTTTGACAGCAACTTTCTGGACGGACGCGTCCTCCGACTTCAGGAACGCCTCACGCACCGAGCCAAACTCACCTACACACACACACACACACACACACACACACACACACAGATCACCTGAGGATAACTCATCAAGACGTGCTTTTACTGTGACAGTCTGAGGACAGGAAGTGCTTTTACTGTGACAGTCTCACCACAACGTGTCACTGCAGGTCAGCAGTTGTGTTTGTGTTGTACACACCTGGACTGTGTACAACACACACCCATGCTGGAGTGTGTGTGTGTGGTAGTGGTTGTGTAGTGGTTGTGTAGCTGTAGTTGTGTAGTTGTGTAGCTGTAGTTGTGTAGCTGTAGTTGTGTAGTAGTTGTGTAACTGTAGTTGTGTAGCTGTAGTTGTGTAGCTGTAGTTGTTGTGTAGTTGTGTACCTTTGCCCAGCATGTGTCCCAGTGTGAGGAGTCTCTCTGGGATCAGGACGTCCTGCAGTTTGTTCTTCAGCTCCGTGTTGATGCCCAGACTGTCCACTGCACACACACAGACACACACACACACACACACACACACAGTGAGTAGGGTCTCAGGGCCACGCCCCCTCTCTGTGATTGGCCGACAGGCAGCAGGTACCTGCAGGAGGCCGTGTGGTGGAAACATCAGGCTACACACAGAGACTCACACTGTCAAAAACTCTAAATCTTTACAAGAATATTTGTCTTATTTCTTGTCAAAATGTCTCATTTCTAGTCAAAACTAAACTCTTTCCACTTAAAATAAGACTCATCACCTAAAAATTAATTTGTTTTTAGATCATTTTCACTTGTTTCAAACACATTTTCACTTGAAATAAGTAGAATAAGTAGTTTTTTTTGTGTGTCTGTGATAAGAAAGAAAAACTTGCTCCATTATTTCAAGTGAAAATCAAGTAAAAAGTGTCTAAAAACAAGCTGCTTTTTAGGTGATTTTATGTATAATAGGATTAGTTTTGACTAGAAATAAGACAAATATTCTTGGTAAGATTTTGAGTTTTTGCAGTGCAGTGTGAGTCCGTCCACACACACACTGACTGGTGTTGAGTGTGAATGATGGACTGACTCCAGCAGTGAGAACAGAGTCGATATTAAACTACAGCAGCGTTTCCATCTGTGTAAAACCTAAACATCACAGTTAAAAGCTGGAAAAGGAAACATCGAGAAGACAGGGTGTGGTTTATCTCAGACTACATCCTCGCTGTTGTTTCTCATTTCCTCGTCTGATCCGGTCGGTCATGTTTCTCTTCTCTCTCCGTCTGGTTTCAGTCGTCCCGTCGACCGTTTCCACCAACCAGGTTATTCTACTGTTTTTTTCGATAGCTAACAAGCAGCGGTCGAAACTGAAGTCACATGTTCAAAACCCTGAACACAGCAGCGTTTCCATCAGGCATCTCAGCTAAACAGTTCATCTCATCACCAACAAAACACTTCATACATGTCTCAAAATGAGCTCATTCAACCACAACACTAGCACATAGTATCACTGAGGAAACAAACACTGTCCCTCTTAGCACACTTAACTACAAAACGCTAACAACAAAGAACATTACCTAAAATAAATTTGATCTTTGAATGATTTTTTTTTCTTTTTCTGCCTTTTTTTAATTAATTTATTTTTTTTATTTGATAGATCAGTAGAGATAGACAGGAAAGGGGGACTGTAGGACTATAGCCTCTACATGGGGCGGCAGCTTTACCCACTGCGCCACGCACCGCCCCTGAATGATTTTCTTTTTTCAAAATCTGTAAATCAGTTGTATTATAAAATAAATACTGCAATATCTTTGCACTTTGAGTGTTCTAGATAATATACTGCAACAAGAATGAATCAGGAATGCAGCAATTTACGTCAAGAAAATGTACTTTCTCTGTGCCCTTGCATAGTAGGGACTAAGGGACCTTACAAAAAATAAAAAGTTTACTGTAAAGAGAAAAATGCAGAATCTCCAGAGGTAGAACACAAAACAAGAGATAATGTAAGGTGGTGGAAATGCTGGGCGAGCCGACCAGCGTTTCTTTACTTTCGGTTTCGTGGCGAGTCATGAGAATAACGCCGCCGTATGAATCTCCGTTTATGGTGGGAACTACGACGGTATGTGATCGTCTTCCAACCTCTGACTTTAATTCGTGATGAATGAAAACATGAGTCTGTCTTGACCCGGTCAAAGAATTTCACGGTGCGGAGGCTCATAAATGTAGTGTGGAAACACTTCACTTTTACAAAACTCCTCATTGTCCCTTTAACTGTTTTGAACAAAGTGTGTTAGCGTTTGAAAAATGTGCTGTAACAGTCCAGTGTTTAACAGGTGGTGAACTATAACTGAGAAAAGACTCCATGAGTGTTGGTGACTGTGGTCACTGATGCATTTAGTGTGAAAGTAATGAAAAGAGCTTCACAGTTTGGTCCACATGGACTTGTGTTTTGCAAACTGTGTTAAGAGTTTTGAACATGTGACTTCAGTTTCGATCACTCAGACTGTTAGTGGACAAAGCATCAACATCAACAACAACAACAACACTACTCACACGTGGACTCTGGTGGATCGGCGCCGGTTCTGTTGAAGGACCGGGCGGCGGTGAAGGACACGCAGCTCTCTGGACCCGGACCCTTGAAGACGGACCTGGACACACAGACACAACGTCACTTCCTGCTGCGTGCAAACGTACGTACGCGTCCCTGAACGCATCGAGGGGGAACTGAACCTAAAACATCTGTATGCACGGCACACACAACTTTAAAAACCTTCTGCATTTCAACATGTGGAGTGAAGCTGTGGAACAGACCAGCGGAGGAGCTCAGACGATGTCCAACCACGAGCAGATTCAAACAGCGGAACAAACAGACGGTATTCACAAGGTACAGGGAAGAAGAGGGCTATGACAAACATTAAGGTTTTTGTTCAACCTTGAGGTCGGGACCCCACATGGGGTTGCCTGGAATTCCAATGGGGTCCCCTGAAATGTCTAGTAATTGATATAAATAAATAATATTAAAAAAATATTTTACAATTATGATTAAAAACACTAAACACAATCTTAAACAACTGGATACTGTCACTTTCTCGAATATAAATCCAGTTCACATAAAATGCAGCATATAAAAATATCTGAGCTCACACATGATTTGCGGCTGCTATCACATGAATGCACGTGATTGGGGATCGCCAGAAATTTGTGATGGCAAAATGGGGTCACGAGCCAAAAAAGGTTGGGAATCACTGTACTAGGTGGAGAAGGGGTAGGAATTAATAAGCTAATGCTTCTTCCTACTCCTTTTTAAACATACAAAGGTTTTTATCGACTAGTGCTTCAAGTGTAATATGTTATTCACATGTTTGAAATAAAGTATTCATTCATTCATTCATTCATTCATCGTCTCGTACCCGAACTGCGTCTCTTTGCCGCGGCGCTGGGCGGTGACGGTCAGCATGAGGCCGACCACGGTGGCGAGCAGCAGCCCCAGCAGCAGCCCCACCCACATGTGGCTCCGCGGCACCGCCACCTGCACTGAGGGACCACAGATAACAAAAACATCACAAAACACATTCACAAGATGCTATTTAACTTTGTATGGCGAAACAAAAACCATTACATAAAAAAAATCAGTAATAATGAATTCATATGATAAGGGCAGTCTTAACTTCTTAGATTTTCACACTTTGAATAATACATTTAAAATTAATTGGCTAAAACAATTCCTCAAGAACCCCTCTTCAATTTGGAACTTCATACCAAACTTTATTTTCTCTTAATTAGGAGGCTTAAATTTCCTTTTATTTTGTAATTACAATATTGAAAAAATCCCCTTAAAACTATCCAACTTCCACAAACAGATGCTTCTTTCCTGGTCATTAATCTATAAGCATCATTTGTCCCCACATAGATACTACATATGGAATAATAGAGACATTATACAGTATATAGAAACAAATCTTTATTTTACCCCCATTGGTTTATACACAACATACTTTCAGTTCATCAGTTGTTTAACTCAGATCATTATTTACATATCAAGAATTGATCCTAAAATACAGAATCCCTGTTCCTATTAGTGAATTTAATATTGTCATAAATGTGATCCCTTCTGGAGCAATTATGTTATTTAGAAGTACATTAGTACAAAACCCAACACCAAATTAGATATAGGCCAAATTAGTTTCTCCTCGACACGCAATAGTAACCGTAATATACGCTCTTTATTCACGCTGAGAAAAACAAAACAAAACAAAACTGAGGGACCAGAGAAACACCCTGAGCCTCTGATTGGTCGGACCGCAGTGATGTCACAGTGATGTCACCTACCTGCGGCGGGCAGCGCCAGCAGCGGGGGGGTCCAGGGGCCACAGCCCACGGCGGTGCAGGCCGTCACCTGGAAGGAGGCGTTGAAGAAGCGGCCGCCGCCCGACAGCTGAGCCACGTTCTCCTTGAACAGCAAAGGCTCCTGGGAAAAACCACAGAGAAGACGGCACCTGAACACACCTGAACGTTCTTGAACGCACCTGAACGCACCTGAACGTTCTTGAACGCACCTGAACGCACCTGAACACACCTGAACGTTCTTGAACGCACCTGAACGCACCACAGTGATGAACCGACGACTGTTTCTGTGTGGGTCAGCTAACAGCGACTAACAACAGCTAGTAGCTGCTAGCATTTCCATATTTCGCACATTCTGTGACAAACTGTAAACAGTTGTCTTGTCTGTAACAACATCTCTGTCCTGGGTGATGATCCCTCCTCTGTTGCTCACCCTGAGCTTTCTCCTGGTTTTCCCTGTTAAAAGGGTTTTCCATGGAGTTTTTCCTCAGTGGATGTGAGGGTCTAAGGACAGAGGATGTTGTTATTATGGGATGTAAAGCCCTTTGAGACAAACTGGTGGTAAAAACGGGCTATACTAATAAAATTGCCTTGCCTTGCAGCTAGTAGCAGCTAGTAGCAGCTAACAGCAGCTAGTAGCAGCTAGTAGCAGCTAGTAACAGCTAGTAGCAGCTAACAGCAGCTAGTAGCATCTAGTAGCAGCTAATAACAGCTAGTAGCAGCTAGTAGCGGCTAGTAGCAGCTAGTAGCGGCTAGTAGCAGCTAGTAGCAGCTAGTAGCAGCTAACAGTAGCTAGTAGCAGCTAGTAGCAGCTAGTAACAGCTAGTAGCAGCTAACAGTAGCTAGTAACTCACTTGGAGCTCTCCTCCCAGAGTCCACTGGACCTTGTAGGCCAGCAGCTAGTAGCAGCTAGTAGCAGCTAACAGTAGCTAGTAGCAGCTAGTAACAGCTAGTTAACAGCTAGTAGCAGCTAGTAGCAGCTAACAGTAGCTAGTAACTCACTTGTAGCTCTCCTCCTAGAGTCCACTGGACCTTGTAGGCCAGCAGCTAGTAGCAGCTAGTAGCAGCTAACAGTAGCTAGTAGCAGCTAGTAACAGCTAGTAGCAGCTAACAGTAGCTAGTAACTCACTTGTAGCTCTCCTCCTAGAGTCCACTGGACCTTGTAGGCCAGCAGCTAACAGCTAGTAGCAGCTAACAGCAGCTAGTAACTCACTTGTAGCTCTCCTCCTAGAGTCCACTGGACCTTGTAGGCCAGCAGTCGGCCCTGCAGCTCCTCGTCCTGCAGCCGGGCCCAGTTCAGAGTCAGCTGCTGCTCCGACAGCTCCAAGCTCAGGTTCCTGGGGGCCACCAGCGGGACTGGACCGGAAACACAGAGAGAAAGACGGGTCACACAGAGAGAGAGACCGGTTAGAACCAGAGACCTGGACCTGCAGCTCCAGACCCGGTCCAGGTCCTGGTCCAGACGAACGTTTTATACTCGGAGCACAGTGGCCCCCTAACTTAAAGTTTTAGGAGCACAAACATATGAGAAAATGTGGGTGCGCACACTGTAAACGACTGTAGAGCAGATATTAACAAATCCTCTTCATTCATGATCCACACACACACACACACACGTTGGCCTGAGTCCTTCCATGTTTCACCAGGTCAGAGTCACTGGCTGCACACGAGCACGAAGATGGAAACTTCATTTTGGGGCAAAAAGCTTTAATTTAGGGTCAGACTGCAGTCCATGGAGCCTGATCCAGGACCAGCTGCAGTCTGGATGCACCATGTTGATCCACAGTCTGTTGTTGTTGTTGTTGACCAACACTGCCCCCCCCCCACCCCCCAGGCCAGCAGGGGGCGCCGCTCGGCCTCAGGCCTCAGGCCTCGGTCCTTTCACATGGATTGAGGCCACAGACAAAAGCTGATTGTACGGAGAGAACTGGAATCTGCTGGACCAGGTCCAGCTGGACCTCACACACACACACACACACACAAACAAATAGAGACACACACACACAGAGACAGAGAGAGATACACACAGACGCACACACAAACAAACACAGACACACAAAAACACACAGACACACAGAAAGAGAGATACACAAACAAACACAGACACACACAGTGAGCAGCTGAGCTCAGCTCCAGACTCAGACCAGCAGACAGGACTGCACCAGGACCTGGTCCTCCGTTAGGACCGGGACCAGTTCAGTCTGGATCAGTTCAGTCTGGACCGGTTCAGTCTGGACCGGTTCAGTCTGGACCAGTTCAGTCTGGACCGGTTCAGTCTGGACCGGTTCAGTCTGGACCGGTTCAGTCTGGACCGGTTCAGTCTGGACCAGTTCAGTCTGGACCGGTTCAGTCTGGACCGGTTCAGTCTGGACCGGTTCAGTCTGGACCAGTTCAGTCTGGACCAGTTCAGTCTGGACCGGTTCAGTCTGGACCGGTTCAGTCTGGACCAGTTCAGTCTGGACCGGTTCAGTCTGGACCGGTTCAGTCTGGACCAGTTCAGTCTGGACCAGTTCAGTCTGGACCGGTTCAGTCTGGACCGGTTCAGTCTGGACCGGTTCAGTCTGGACCAGTTCAGTCTGGACCGGTTCAGTCTGGATCGGTTCAGTCTGGACCGGTTCAGTCTGGACCGGTTCAGTCTGGACCGGTTCAGTCTGGACCGGTTCAGTCTGGACCACACGTCAGAGTCCACATGGCAGCAACGTACAACCAGACACACGCAGCAGCTCTGAGACGTTCAGCTCCAACTTCATTCTGACAAGGCCCCTTAGACAGATCTTGGACTCAAGATTCTGGACTCAGGTCTTGGAGATCTAATGCTGCGTTCATAACAACTCGGAGGTCAGAATTCCCAACTTGGAAATTTCCGACTTCCGACATCATTGCGTTCACGCTGCAGGAACTCGGGAGAAAAAAACCATGGATACCTGAAGGACGTTTGTTGTATTGTGGCTCATCGCTGAATAGGAAAAATAAAAAAATGCAGCAGTAAATGATGTTTATTCTGGAGGAGAGGAGACGCTGCAGATGAGTGCACATATAATGTTACAGCCTTGATAACAGTTAAACCTTATTTTCGTCACAAACGAGGAACACAATTTCACACCATACAACAATCACAGCTTCATATAAACGTATTTCATAGAGGCTACTGCAATAATACACTAAAATATGCATTAAAACCTCAACAAATAACTTAAAATGTTTAAATTCTAACCGTTTAAAACGAGGGCCGCCATGTTTTGATGTTGTCGTGACGTCAAGTCGGAAAGTCGGAGCTCTGATGTGATACCCGAGTTCCCGACCTGTAATTTCCGAGTTCGACGCCGTTCAATTCATTTTTTACAACTCGGAGCTCGTTTTTTTCCGACTTCCGAGTTGTCTTGAACGCAGCATAACCCCCCCCCCCCCATGGCTAGAGCAGCAGAGAATTGTGGGTAACGTGGCGGCAGATTGTGGGTTGTCACTACCCGATTTGCATCGCTACCCGATTTGTGTAAATACTGGTCTGCGCATGTGCAGACCGGCCGCCATCTTGGACAGCTGCCTACGGCAACTCCACTTGGACAAACTTCATCAGGGCGCTGCCCGATTTGCGTCCAAGCGGAAGTCTGCTTAAAGTTCTGTACATTTAAAATACTGTACTGTGAAAATGATAAAAAAATTAACAAAAAACCTGCGGACGTCCGTCATAAGACAGCCGCGGCAGACTCGTTTATTCAGTGAGTGTTGTGGTAGTTGTGATTGTTTGTGGTTGTCATGGTGATGAGGCCGAGAGTAAACACTAAAAGTCGCCTGTGTTCCTGTTTTCTGAGCATCAAGATCCAAACCACCACAACCAACCCTCAATTTACATTACTAATAACATATCGAAAAATAAATAAAAAGATAAAGCGTCTGTGGCGACCCACACAGGGCAGTGATCCTAAGTCAATTCAACTAAGTTTGTCCAAGTGGAGTTACCGTACGTAGCTGTCACAAATCGGGCAGCGATGCAAATCCGGTAGTGACAGTGGTTAAAGGGATAGTTCAACATTTTGGCAAATTGGCCCATTGCCATAATCGCTATAGTCATAGCAGTAGGTTCGTTACCTTTAATTGTAGGTGTAAGCTATTTTTAGTACAGCTGAGCGCAGCAGCTGGCTGCTCAGAGCTACGCTATGGAGGCTAACGGAATTTCTTGGTTTCCCTCATTAAACTCATCAAATACAAAATCCCAAAACTCCACAGCGCTTTTGTAGACAAGTTGTGACCTGCACAACCACCACGCTATGAGATAATGACGGAACAATACGAAACGGAGCCGTTTTCGAGGTAAATTCATACAAAACCGCTGATGCGCGTTGCGTTCAGGGACAGTTTTTCAGCAAGCAGTCTCCGTATTTACCCTGTATTTACCTCGAAAACGGCTCAGTTTCGTATCGTTCCGTCATTATCTCATAGCGTGGTGGTTGTGCAGCTCACAACTTGTCTACAAAAGCGCTGTGGAGTTTTGGGATGTTGAATTTGATGAGTTTAATGAGGGAAACCAAGAAATTCCGTTAGCCTCCATAGCGTAGCTCTGAGCAGCCAGCTGCTGCGCTCCGCCGCACTGAAAATAGCTTACACCTACAATTAAAGGTAACGAACCTACTGCTATGACTATAGCGATTATGGCAATGGGCCAATTTGCCAAAATGTTGAACTATCCCTTTAACGTTGTCAGTGCTCGATCCGTACCCGGAACACGATCCGTTCCAGCGCTTCTGCGCATGCGCCGTTTTACGGCATTAGCTTCAAAGCTATGCTAACTGCTAGCCTAGCAGTAGAGCAGCTAAAAGTCGCCGTAGCGTTGTTAAAACGTCACTTTATTAATTTTAAATATTTTTTCATGCGAGAAAGTCACAGTTTAGAGTCCTAATCTGTGGTCAGTTTATCCAACTGACGTCTGTTTGGAAGTTTGCTCCGGTTTTGGGAGAAGAGCAGAGCTAGCTGGGAGTAGCCACCGGGAGCTAACGTTAGCTCGCTGTTCGCTGCTCGGCTCATCTCAGAGGCAGCAGCCGGCCGGCTGAGGGGATCGAACCTGTGATCGACCGGTCACCCAGACGTCGTCATGCCGGTGGAGAAAGGAGCAGATTAATTTATGGTCTCATTGATTAGTTTGTGTAAATGAAAAGTGAAGCTTCAGGAGCAGAAATCACCACATTTACATCAATAAATAAATGTTTTACATTAACTGATCGGTCACATTACATTTAATTTAATCAGAAATAGAACAGAGGGGAATTCGTTGCGACGTGCTTGTGTTTTTCCTCATAGAACGTCTCTGTTTTCATCCATATCCGCGGTGTCGCCGTAAACTAACAGAAGGGGGGAGTAGCAAGAAGTGTCCTGGAACGGATCGTGTTCCGGGTACGGATCGGGCTCTGACAAACGTGGTGACAGCAGCAGAGGATTGTGGGTAACGTGGCGACAGCAGCAGAGGATTGTGGGTAACGTGGTGACAGCAGCAGAGGATTGTGGGTAAGTGGCGTCTCACCTGACTCTGGCGTGTGGAAGTGCATCCAGGGGGAGAAGGGCGAGGCCCCCACCTCGTTGCTGCAGGCCACTCTGGCGCTGTAGTTGGCATGGCGACTGAGACCGGTCACCACCAGCTGGTGAGGAGGCACCGGCGCCTCCTGCTGGGGGGGGTCGGTGCAGCGCCGCGCGGCCCGACGGCACAGCTGGAGGGGAGGGGGGGGCAAGGTTAGAATGGTCTGGGATCTTTAATTATAGTTTAGTTTTATTTAGTTTTGACTTCTTTTTCTCTTTTAATTAGTTTTTAGAGCGTGTTTGCTAGTTTTAGTTAGTTTTAATTAGTTTTTACAGCGTGTTTGCTAGTTTTAGTTAGTTTTAATTAGTTTTTAGAGCGTGTTTGCTAGTTTTAGTAGTTTTAATTAGTTTTTAGAGCGTGTTTGCTAGTTTTAGTTAGTTTTAATTAGTTTTTAGAGCGTGTTTGCTAGTTTTAGTTAGTTTTAATTAGTTTTTAGAGTGTGTTTGCTAGTTTTAGTTAATTTTTTTCTAAACGCCTAGTTCCAGTTTAGTTTTTATTAGTTTTAGTTTTAGTTCTAGTTTTTTCATACTTTGTGTTATTTGTTAGTTGAAGGATTCAAAAAGATCAGAGCAAGTAGGCTATTGTGTAATAAAACTCAAAAGATACCATTTAACTAATGTGTTTAGTTACTGCAGTTTTTTGACATAGCAGTGCAGTAAAGTAACAATAGGCAAGGTTATAATAGTCTTGGATTTTTAATTATAGTTTAGTTTTATTTAGTTTTGACTTCTTTTTCTCTTTTAATTAGTTTTTAGAGCGTGTTTGCTAGTTTTAGTTAGTTTTTATTTTTTTTCTAAACGCTTAGTTTTAGTTTAGTTTTTATTAGTTGTAGTTTCAGTTTTTTCATACTTTGGGTTATTTGTTAGTTGAAGGATTGAAAAAGACCAGAGCAAGTACAGAGAATGTGAAGCTGACCTCACGCCGCTTTGCGTTGTGGGACGTCGGCGCCATCTTTGGAGGAATAAAAACGTAAACAGAGAGTGGGGACTGGATTCAAGAGCCAGATTTACTCCACTGACTGATCCAGACAGCCTGAAATATCTGGTTGTTGGTGTTACTGCATATACTACTGTGGCAGCAGTACTGTCCCACCATCATTACTTTGAAGCCACTTTGGGGAACTTTTTTTTAGGGAGACGAGCAAGTGTTTACATCCGCGATCCTCCAAAGATGGCGCCCAACGTCCCACGGCGTGACGGAACTTCACATTCTCTATCGTGTAATAAAACTCAAAAGATACCATTTAACAAAAGTGTTCAGTTACTGCAGTTTTTTTTACATAGCAGTGCAGTAAAGTAACAATAGACAGTAGCCTACCTGCATGTTGTAATGTATTTAACATAAAGTAGCATCAAGTGAACACAGCCAATGTTTTGGACATTTAAAGACTTTTATCTGCTAATGCACAAAGACGAAAACTAAGGGAATTTTATCTATAACTTCAGTACGTTTTAGTTGTTGTAAACACACAATACAATACAGTTTCAGTTAGTTATCGTTTTTTCATTTGATTATAGTTTTTATTTATTTCAGTTAAAGGGATAGTTCAACATTTAGTCAAACTGGCCCATCACCATAATCCCTATAGTCATAGCCTTTGAGCCTTTCCAGTCTGGTTTCCGTCCCAATCACAGCACAGAAACAGCTCTCATTCAAATTACAAACGACCTTCTTTTAGCAGCGGATTCTGGCCTACTCACCATCCTCATACTTTTAGACCTCAGTGCCGCCTTCGACACTATATCTCACACCATCCTCTTAGAGCGTTTGGCCGGCACTGGGGTCTCTGGTATTCCTCTTCAGTGGTTCCATTCCTACCTGTCTGACCGTTCTCAGTTTATTCAAGGAGTAAATTCCAGATCATCACCCTCACCACTCCCCCACGGTGTTCCGCAAGGTTCTGTCCTCGGCCCCCTACTTTTCATCATCTATATCCTCCCTCTTGGCAATATCTTCCGTCACTTTGGTATCCACTTTCACTGCTATGCTGACGACACCCAAATTTACATCACCACCAAACCGGACACTATATCACCACCTACTGCCCTTATCGACTGCCTGCAAACCATCACAAACTGGATGTCAAACAATAAGTTAAAACTCAACGGCAATAAAAGTGAAATTCTCCTCATCGGATCCAAATCATCACTCTCCAAATCACACCCCCCCAGTATTCTCATTGACGGCTGTCTGGTCTCCACTTCAACCGCAGTTAAAAGCCTCGGTGTTATTTTGGACAGTACCCTCTCATACACATCCCATATCAACAACATCTCACGCACAGCCTTTTTCCACCTCCGCAATATCTCCAGACTCCGCCCCTCCCTCACCCAGCACTCCACCGAAATCCTTGTAAATGCCCTGGTCACTTCCCGCTTGGATTATTGCAACTCCCTCCTCACCGGTCTACCACAGAAACTCATCCACCGCCTACAAACTATCCAGAACACCGCCGCCAGAATCATCACCCGTACCAAGTCCTCGGATCATATTACACCAGTCCTCATGCAACTTCACTGGCTCCCTGTTCATCAACGTATACATTACAAGCTCCTTCTGCTAACATTCAAAGCTCTCCATAACCAGGCCCCCCCATATCTCTCTAATTTGCTTCATCCTTATATCCCACCCCGTTCACTCCGCTCCTCATCCGCCGCCCTGCTTTCCACCCCCTCTTTCTCACTTACCACACTTGGTGCTCGGGCTTTTAGCTGTTCTGCACCTAGACTCTGGAATTCACTCCCACTACACATACGCACTCTGGACTCCATCGACACCTTCAAATCCCACCTCAAGACACACCTTTTTAAATTATCCTACTCCCTATAACGCTCTGTCCCCTAACCATTTTATCCACCTTATCTGTGTTTCTAGCCACACTGTATTTTCTTTGTATTCATGTATGTGCTATTGTATTTATACCTGTTTTTGTTTCTTGTTTTTGTCTCATTCTTACATGTAAGGTGACCTTGGGTTCTTGAAAGGCGCCAACAAATAAAATTTATTATTATTATTATTATTATAGCAGTAGGTTCGTTTTAGAACGGCGGAGCAGAGCCGTGAGCTGCTCAGAGCTACGCTACGGAGGCTCATTATGGGATTTCTTGGTTTCCCTCATCAAACTACACAGCAAATACACAATCCAACAACTCCACAACGCTCTGGTGGACAAGTTGTGAGCTGCACATTCACCACGCTATGAGATAATAACACAACGTTACCACACAGAGTTGTTTTAGAGGGAAACGCATGTAAAACCACTGATGCACGTTGCCTTCAGGGACAGTTTTTCATCAACAGTCTCTGTATTTCCCTCTACAACAACTCTGTGTGGTAACGTTGTGTTATTATCTCATAGCGTGGTGAATGTGCAGCTCACAACTTGTCCACCAGAGCGTTGTGGAGTTGTTGGATTGTGTATTTGATGAGTTTGATGAGGGAAACCAAGAAATCCCATAATGAGCCTCCGTAGCGTAGCTCTGAGCAGCTCACGGCTCTGCTCCGCCGTTCTAAAAACAGCTTGCACCGACAATTAAAGGTAACAAACCTACTGCTATGACTATAGGGATTATGGCAATGGGACAATTTGACAATGTTGAACTATCCCTTTAACAAAAATGTTTTTTCAATTCTAGTTTTCGTCATTTTGTTCGTTTTCGTTAATAACCTTGTGTGTGTGTGTGTGTGTGTGTGTCTGTGTGTGTCTGTGTGTGTGTGTGTGTGTGTGTGTTACCTCCACGGTGCAGGTGGACAGCTCAGAGTGGCCCGTGAACCCCGGTCTCCATGACAACGTGGCGTTGTTGTCCACCATCCTCAGGACCTGCAGTCCGACCGGCGCCGCGGGCAACACTAAACCACACAGAGACACCGGCCAATCAGAGCTCAGCAACACTAAACCACACAGAGAAACCGGCCAATCAGAGCTCAGCAACACTAAACCACACAGAGACACCGGCCAATCAGAGCTCAGCAGACGTGAACTGACCTTTGATGTGGACCGTCCCGGTTCGGGACACGGAGATCCCTCTGGCGTTCTTCGCTTCGCAGTAAAACTTAACGCTGCTGTTCACGCCTGCACACAGAAAGGTTTTTCACCCAAAAACATTCAAACATTTTTAGAAAAAACAGGTAAAAATTTACAGATTTTTTTTTTTTTTTTAATTCTACAAAAACGTGGTAAAGATTTCTAAAAAAAAAAAAAAAAATTCTAAAGAAAAAGTGGTAAAAAATTATCAAAAAAAGTTTCGTTTTTTTTAAATGAAAGGGTAAAAATAAAAGTCCTGATTGAAGTTTGTCATATGCCAGTGTCTGATGATCCATCAATTCATTTTCCTTTTATCTTTACTACATTTGAAATTATTCACGTTTTCTGTTTTGTGAAACTCAAAAAATAGGTTTTATTTCATATAAATTAGGTATGAATGACAAAAAAAAACAGTGTGAAATGAGTATGAATAGGTTGGTGTGAAGTTGAATAAAAAGATTAAACACAAAGATGTGTGGTAATGTTACGTTGTTACGCTTTTTATCAATCAAACCAGTTGGAGTCATTTGACCCCAGAGGACGATGGATGGTTACTATGGTTACTACTCTGTCGTTACAGGGTTAAAACCTCCAGACTGGTTCTCAACGTGGGGTCCAGGGACCCCCACGGGTCCTTCAGAGGGTTTACGGGGGTCCCCAACTTTTTCTTGAAATTTTATCACTTTGTTCTAGAATTTATAAAGTTTTTTGAGAAAATTTTACCACTTTTTGTTTTTATTATTTATTTTTCCCTTTAAAAAAAATGTAAAGAAATTTTTACCACTTTTTCTTGAAAACCTTTTTTTGAGAAATTTTACCACTCTTTTCTAGAATTGTTTTTGAGAAATGTTACCACTTTTCCCGGGAATTTTTTTTACTTTTTTCTACATTTTTTTTAAAAGTTTTTTTTTTTTTTTCAGAATTTTTACCACTTGTTCTAGAAATTTCCAGAAATTTCTCTATAATATTTCCAAAACTTCCAAATCTTTTTCGTTAGCACTTCTTGTCTCTGTTTTCATCTCCATAGATACATCTGTCACATCACCATAGCTGGTCATTTTTTATTCTTTGTAACTGAGAACTACCATCGTTGGTTTTACATCTGTTGCCACTTTCATGGTTTATCTTTTATTACTTTATGTATTGCTATCGATACCATGAATAATCATGCTGCTATGAGCACTTTGCACTTTGTCCACCACACATACAGTTACTGTACTGATACTGTAGGTGTCCACAATCAACATCTTGCTGCTATGAGCACTTTGCACTTTGTCCATTATCATTCTGTATCTGTTGATGCCTCACCTTTGTATAGCAGCTTGTATTCTGTGTATTTTATTACTTTTATGTTATGTGTAGGGACTACAGATGGAAACTAGCTGGGAGCTAAATCTGGTGCAACCATCTTTTCATTTTTTCTTTTAAAGCAGAAGTCAGGTGAATGTTTGTGTTAATCTAAGTCTTAAATAGTTGTATCTTCCGACAGCAATCACTTCTATAGAGTGTTTGGTCTGAAACACGGGTCTGTCAGTCACTCTGCTCTGCTCTGAGCCCAGGAGAAAACTTTCCTTGTATCCTACAACCTTTATCCAATGAGGAGAGAGAACGGCATAAAGGGGCAGTCCTCTCTGTGTGTGCAGCCAAGGGATGCGCCTGAATGTGGTGACGTAGGGACGAGGACCAATAGATCCATGACGAGGGCGGGGGCTGCTAACTCCATCTGCTGACAGGAAGTTATGGTGCGTTCAAGGCAACTCGTAACTGGTGTTTTTCCGACCTGTGAAGTGGTACCAGTTCGATCTGGTACGAGTTCACGGGTCAGAAGTTACGAGTGGCCGTTATAGTGACTTTCACAGGTAAAACAGGTCGGAGAAACACGAGTGGGTTGCCTGAAACGCTACAAAGTCGTAAGTCGTGACTTGAAGCTGTAATTTACGGTTTCAAAAGCCTGCCTGGAACGCAGCATTAGCCAAAACCACCGGATCGCTTACTTCTGCTTTAAGTGATGAATGTAATTGCACATTGTCCCGTATTAAACTAATAAACTAAACTAAAACTTCAGGCCATTGACCCTCATTTGAACGTTCTTCAGTCTCAGAACAAATATTTGTGTATTTCTGGTGTTTGCTTCAACATGTTGTCCAGTGGGTCCGTGGTCTAGTTTGTGTCGGTTTAAGGTCCTTGATGTAGAAACCTCTGAGAAGAACTGATGTAGAGGAGGAAATTAATTAACCACCAAGAATTTGAACAACACAAGAAATGGTGAACACACTGTAGAGCAGTGAAGTGTGTGTGTGTGTGTGTGTGTGTGTGCTCTGACCTTGGACCTGCAGCACGGAGGGTGAGGCCGTGGCCCCCCCCTCCTGCCCCCCCCCCAGCCACCACAGCACCTCCACGGGCTCGGGGGGGCCGACGGCGGAGCAGCTGAGGTTGAAGGGGCGGAGCGGCAGCGTGGACACGTCCTGGGGCTCCAGCAGGAAGTGGGGGACACCTGGGGGGGGGGGGGTGGCAGCAGACTGTAGGAACACTCATAGATATATACTGACTAGATGTACACCGCCTTCTGCTTCTCAGCGTACAGCAACACGGCGGCCATCTTGGTCAGGGGTTTCTGACCATAGACATATAAACGTCTGAGCAGCAGTCAGACCAGTCAGACCCTGGAGTGAAACACCCATGTTTCACTGTATTTATGCATGTGGGTGTGTGTCTGAGTATGGAAGTGTATGTTTAATACATAAAAAATTATAAATTTGTTGTTGTTGTTGTATCATAAACATCTGTCTGACATTTATAATAAACCAAACAGCCTGAAAACCGGTTGAATATCCAGTGAGTTGTGGTGATGTTAATGGTTGATAGACCTCTAGTGCAGGAAGTAGACACGGCTTCCCCCTGACCAAGATGGCCGCCGCGTTGACGTATTCCACTCAATGGGCTCTATGCACAGCTCCACTACTTCCTGAATTTAAGGCAGCTCCTTCATTTCCTGTCTTCCATTATTGGACCAACTGATTAATCCAGGTGTGTCTGAGTCGTCACAATGGTCAGACACACCTGGATTAATCAGATTAGATTAGATTAGATTAGATAGAACTTTATTCATCCCGAAGGAAATTATTCGGCCAGGCCGCTCCAGAGAAAAATAACTTAGTTAAAGAAAATAAATAGGATTGTATCCTATTTATTTTCTTTAACTAAGTTATTTTTCTCTATTTTTAATCAGTTTGTCCAATAATGTAAGACAGGAAATGAAGGACCTGCCTTAAATTCAGGAAGTAGTGGAGCTGTGCATAGAGCCCATAGAGCTGCCTGGGAACGCAGCATCTAGGAACACTCAGCACTGACTGACTGCCTGTGGTGCGTTCAGGGACACAGCAGACTGTAGGAACACTCAGCACTGACTGACTGGCTGTGGTGCGTTCAGGGACACAGCAGACTGTAGGAACACTCAGCACTGGCTGGCTGGCTGTGGTGCGTTCAGGGTCACAGCAGACTGTAGGAACACTCAGCACTGACTGCCTGACTGGCTGTGGTGCGTTCAGGGACACTCACCCTCCACGGTGATCCAGGCGTGTTCAGAGGAGAAGGTCAGACCATGGAACTCCACCTCGCACCAGTACTGGCCCGCATCCTGCTGCTGCACCGACTTCACACTGCAACCACAACACAACAACACACCACAACACACAGGTCAGACCAGAACCAGACCAGAACCACACACCAAAAAACATCCAAATACCTCCATGCTGCTCGTCTGTAATGTCCCTCTTGTATTGAAGCCCCAACATGAGAAACTGTTCCACCGGTCACACAGGAAGAGCAGTGAACTGAGACACTGGGAGCTTCCGCTACAAACAAGCTTAAAATATAGACTTTTTTTTTTTTTTTCGGACCAGTTTCTCATGTCGGGGCTTCAATACAAGACGGACATTACAGACGAGCAGCATGGAGGTATTTGGATGCCCCGCTGTAACTCAGAGAAGCCACGGAGGACTCTGAAACTTCTCCCAGCCCTTAGTCCACATGAGGGGGAGGAGATCATGAGGGAAATTTAAACTTTGGGTGAACTATCCCTTTAATAGAGGCCCCAAAATACATTTTTGGTAACCTTTTCATTCATAATTAGCAGCCTAATTACCTGATAATGTAAAGAAATAACAATTAATTATGTGATAATGTCTAGAAATAACGCTCAGTTTCATAGTAACGTCATGTTGTTCATAAAGGTAAAACATTACACATGCTCTTCAGTTTCTGTTTATTGGGAAAGGTCGGAGTTTTTCTCCACCAAGTCGTTGAAACTGACCGACCAATTGTTTTGAGACTTTTTTAGTCGATGTACGTTCAGATTAGAGCCAATGGAGTGAATTTCTGGAAAAGTTGTAGAGAAATTTCTGGAAAGAAATGGTACAATTTCTCCAAAAATGAAACAAACATTTTTAGAAAAAAACTGGTAAAAATTGACATAGTTTTTTTTTTTTAAATTATACAAAAAAGTGGTAAAAAATTATCAAAAAAAGTTGTTGTTTTTTTACATGAAAGGGTAAAAAAAAAATTCTGATGGAAGTTTGTCATATGCCAGCGTCTGATGATCCATCAATTCATTTTCCTTTGATCTTTACTATATTTGAAATTATTCACGTTTTCTGTTTTGTGAAACTCAAAGAATAGGTTTTATTTCATATAAATGAGGTATGAATGACAAAAAAAGGGTGAAATTAGTATAAATAGGTTGGTTATTTCTTGACATTATGACGTAATAACTATCGGCCTGTAAGTTAAAGCGTCACCTCGGCCTGAACGTCGCCTGTATTTACTGTTGATCCGTTGTTTAACCCATAAACACACAGTCCAGACCTGTGGGGCCGGGCCCTCTGGTTACCGTGGTAACCCCCGCCCCGCCCTCCTCTACCTGTGGTTGCCGTGGTTACCTGTGGAAGGTCTCCCAGTGCGTCTCGCCCAGCGTGATGAACATCTGGTCGGTGCTGTACAGCTTCTCTCCGTCCTTCAGCCACACGATGTCCGGCTCCGTCACGCCGCGCACCGCACATCCCAGCCGCGCCCCGTTGCCCTGGGAGACCGTCAGGTTGGACGGGTGCTTCGTGAACGTCACTCCTGCTGGGGGGGGGGGGGGGGGGACATTACACTCCTCTTTCTGCTGTTACTCATCTCTGTTTGTCACCAAACTTCTCTCTGGAGCATAAGACCCCGACTAATACTCATAGTACACTGTAAAAACTCTACATCTTTCCAAGAATATTTGTCTTATTTCTTGTCCAAATGTCTCATTTCTAGTCAAAACTAATCTCTTCTAATCTCTCTCTAAAAATTAACTTGTTTTTAGATCATTTTCACTTGTTTCAAACTAATTCTCACTTGAAATAAGTAGAAAAATCTGCCAGTGAAAGTAAGTTTTGTGTGTTTGTAATAAGAAAGAAAAACTTGCTCCACTATCAGATTTTTCTACTTATTTCAAGTGAAAATCTGCTTGAAAGAAGTAAAAAGTGTCTAAAAACAAGCTGCTTTTAATATGATGAGTCTTATTTTAAGTAGAATGAGATTTGTTTTCACTAGAAATGACATTTTGACTAGAAATAAGCGTCTTGCTAAGATACTTGAGTTTTTGCAGTGTAATGCTGCATTAGCATCAAAACAAAGAAGGTTAAATAAAAACTGATAATACATACGTAGTCTAAGAAAAAAAAGTGGAAAAGTTAGGGGGAGGGGTCCACTTTAGTATTCTTTAAGGGGGCCCAGAATTCCTAGCAACGGCCCTGCAAATACTACTGGTCAAAATTTACTCCGTAGCTCAGTCAAGTACTTGCTTTTAAAGGTACTTAAGTATCCAAAAGTACATGCTTTTAAATGTACTTTAAAGGGATAGTACAACATTTAGTCAAATTGGCCCATCACCATAACCCCTATAGTCATAGCAGTAGGTTTGTTACCTTTAATTGTCGGTGCAAGCTGTTTTTAGAACGGCGGAGCAGAGCCGTGAGCTGCTCAGAGCTACACTACGGAGGCTCATTATGGGATTTCTTGGTTTCCCTCATCATCAAACTCATCAAATACACAATCCAACAACTCCACAACGCTCTGGTGGACAAGTTGTGAGCTGCACATTCACCACGCTATGAGATAATAACACAACGTTACCACACAGAGTTGTTTTAGAGGGAAATTCATGTAAAACCACTGATGCGCGTTGCCTTCAGGGACAGTTTTTCATCATCAGTCTCTGTATTTCCCTCTAAAAGTCTCTAATAGTTTGTAAATGAATGTAAGGAGCTTTTAACTCTTGTTAGTGAGAATGAACTCTTTGCTGCTCAGCTGCACTGATGTGCTGCTTTTAGGGGTTAGGGTTTCCTTCACAGACAAACACAGCTTGTGTCCAATAGGATTTTAGAAAAAGACCTGAAAGTAACCAGTACTTTTCAGCCGTACTACTAATTAACTCCAGTTAAAGTACTAATATTTGTCTTGGAAATGTATTCAAGTAAGAGTAATAAGTACCAAAGAAATCTAATACTCAAGTAAAGTACAGCTCCACTACTTCCTGAACCTAAACCAGCTCCTTTATCTCCTCTCTAACAAACCAGGTGCGTCTGAGTCTGACCGTTGTCGTGGCTACTGACATACCTGGATGAGTCAGTTTGTCCAACAGTGTGAGACAGGAAGTAAAGGAGCTGGTTTAGGTTCAGGAAGTAGTAGAGCTGAGCATGAAGCCTGTTTAACATCTGACCCTATACGATTATATCCAACATCTCCACAGGAAACAGCAGAGCGTGATGCATAAAGACATCTAGACTCAGTTCTCTGTCCCTCAGGCTTTAGAATAGAAGAAATAAACTCAACACTATAAAACATGCAATGATACAAATACAGTGAACAACACCATGAATAAATAAAAAACACGAGTTAAGTTAAATTTAACATTAAACACTGATTAAGACTGAGTCTTCTAACTCTATTCAGGAATAAATGTGTTTAAAACAACCAACTTGTCTTGACTCAAGGTGAAGAGTCACGTTATGATTCCTAGAACTAGAACTAATATGGATCAGTTTATAGACAGTTTACATATTTATAACTACAGCAACAAGTAAAGAAAGTTTTAATAAACAGATCAAATGCATCTACCGGGATAAACAAATAAACAACTAAACCTGTGAACGCATCACAGGGACAGATGACGTCATAGCATCACAACCAGGTCCAATCACTGATGTCACTAGTCACTAACACCCCCCCCCCCAACTTTTTCTGGACATTTTAGAATTTTCTAACTTTTTAAATTATTGTTTGACTTTTTTCTTTTAGAAATTTTACCACTTTTCCTAGAATTTTTACCAGTTTCTTCTTGATTTTTCTTTTTAACTTTTTATTATGTTTTTCAAGAAATGTTACCCCTTTTTGTATTATTGTTTGCCCCTTTCTTGAGAGAGAAATTTTGCCACATTTTTCTATAATTTTTTGAGAAATTTTACAACATTTTTTCAAAAAAAAAGTTTGCAAAATCTTACCAATTTTTTTTCTCAATTAAAAAAAAAACTTTTTAGCCTACTTTTTTTTTTCTTTTTAGAAATTTCACCACTTTTTTCTAAAAAATCTTAAACTTTTTTTTGTTTTGTATTTTTGAAATCTTACCACTTTTTTCTAGAAATGTTTCAACTTTTTTGAGAAATTGTACCACTTTTTTTCCAGAAATTTCTCTATAATCTTTCAAAAATGTAGCTACGCCTAATTTAAACGTACATTGATAGTTTGTGTATTTCTGGTGTTTTGTCCAATTTGTGTCAGTTTTGGGTCCTTGATATAAAACAGTTAGAGAAGCAGCGTCTATGTGATACAAGTCTGAACAGTTTACCACCTAGAAACCAGTTTACCCACTAACTACGGTACACAACATTAGACTAGAAGCTGCTTCAGCTGCTTCAGGCCCCGTGGTGTCGGGTTGAAGCGGCCGGTGGAGGCGTCGTTGCCCCGGGCTGAAGCCCCCGAGAGGCGGCGCAACACGGAGCTGCAGGTCGGAGAGAAGTTTCTCCTCTGGTCTGTTTCTACCGACAACTAACGAAACTTTGGACCGAAGTTTGTCACCCGGACTCGAACCTGGTCCCCACTCACCGGCGCCGCAGCCCCCGAGGCTCCGCAGCAGCAGCAGCACCAGGACCCCGAGGAGCCGCTTCATCCTCTAATCCGCCGCATCAAGCCGCTCGGTTCGGCTCGGCTCGGCTCGACTCGGCTTCACTCGGCTCGGCTCGGTTCGGTCAGTTCTTCTCCGTCATGTCGGAGCTCCAGTCGGTCCAGTCGGCGGCTTCATGCAGCAGCAGCAGCGGGAAACAGACGCTCTCAGACCGGGCAGAAGAGTCGAGTCGAGTCGGTGCCGCTGAACTCCGGAGCAACTCGCCCTCCTCGCGTTACCGAAACTTCTCCCGTTTATCCAACAAACACGAGCCCACCGGAAGTGGGGCCACCGCACCTTCAAAATAAAACTAATAAGAACTTCAAGTTTAGTTTTTTTTTTTTATAGTTTTTTATTTGCACATTATATAACCTGCATAAACAATGAAAATAGTAAAATTAAACATTGTGCAGGAGAGGTAGAAGCCAAAAAAGACAACACAGAAATTCACAACATAAAAAACAGAAAAGAAAGAAAAACAAGAAAAGAAAGACAAGTTAACATAGAAAAATGAAAAATACTGAATTAATAAAAAACCAAAAAACAGTTTACATAATGAAAAAGGAAAAAAAAATTAATTAAATTACAAATTGACAGATCCAGAAATGCTACAAATCTGAACTAAAAAATGATTTTTTCAGTCAAGAGTGGACATTGATTTCAGTGATGTAGGTAGATTGTTCCATAAGGACGGTCCTCTGTCCTCTGTGTTTTAAAGTCCGACAAAAAGGAAGGTGGAAGTCCTTTGAGTGTCTTGTCTGATATAAATGAATATCTGAGGAAAACTTAAAAAAATTCTGAAAACATTGAAGTTTTCGCCTCATAGGCCAGATTTTATTTTCACAAACCACAAGTAGCTGTGATGTATGAGAAAGATCACAGTTTGTTTTAGTTGTTGTTATGGTTGTAAGTTTTTCTTTTCTTTTTCTTTCTCTTCTGGATGTAAACTAAAATACTATTTCTGCATTTAGTACAGACAACAGATACAGATGCAAGAAGTAAAGCTCACATGATGTAGCTATATGCTGTGAATGTCTGTTTCTGAATGTACAAAAAAAAAAAAAAGGGGAACTTCAAGGTTTTTTGGGGTTTTTTTTTTTTTACATTTAATGATGTTTATTGTGAATTTTTCTGTTTCCCACTTGTTGTCTGTGTCTTAAGTTTCACTTTTATTAGTCGTTAGTCACAAAATCACAATGTTACAGTGTCTGTCTGATACGACTGAGTATTAGGGCCACATTGACAAATAAAACAATCACAAACTTCAAGAATAAAGTCGTAAATTTACAACTTTATTCTCGAAGTCTGTGTTTTGTTTTTTTTTAATCTCAATGTGGCCCTAATACTCCGTCCTAGTCTGATAATCAGCAACATGAATTATAAAATAAACATGAATGATGTTGAGGACTTCAGAACATTTTTGACTTTTATCAATATTTGTCCTTTAATAAATAGACGTGTTTTTATTTAATGTGGTTAATGGAGTTTTTCCTCAGTGGATGTGAGGGTCTAAGGACAGAGGATGTTGTTATTATGGGATGTAAAGCCCTTTGAGACAAACTGGTGGTAGAAACGGGCTATACTAATAAAACTACCTTGGTCAGGACTTTTCTTCAGTTTTAGTTTTTATTCAATTTTACTTTTTAACCTTTTTTTAAAATTCTGTTGGAGTTGAGATATTCTGTATATTTATGTGTGTGTGTATATATATACTCTGTGTGTGTGTGTGTGTGTGTGTGACTTTTATTGTTCAACGACAACACGTGACAGGAAGTGAAGCGGAAGTGCGTGGTGGATGTTGAGTCTGACTTCACTGCTCCTCTGACGGGTGGGGGAGGGGCTGTGGTTGGTTGTCGGGGGCAACAGGAAGGTTTCTGACCGGCGCCACCAGCTGGTGACGTCATGTGACCCCATCATCATCATCATCATCATCAACATCTGGGCCACGTGGAGACAGATGTGCAGCCGTCGACCACACACACACACACACACACACACACAGAAATCAACACAACTGGTTTGTCAGTGGTCATAATAGTCTATACTTTAATAACAGAGCAGAGAGGAGACGAACCGGTCTCATCAGACCGGTTTAAACCAGTTTGATCTGGTTTGAACCGGTTTAAACCAGTTTGATCTGGTTTGAACCGGTTTAAACCAGTTTGATCTGGTTTGAACCGGTTTAAACCAGTTTGATCTGGTTTGAACCGGTTTAAACCAGTATGATCTGGTTTAAACCAGTTTGATCTGGTTTAAACCAGTTTGAACCGGTTTGATCTGGTTTGATCTGGTTTGAACCGGTTTGATCTGGTTTAAACCAGTTTGATCTGGTTTGAACTGGTTTAAACCAGTTTGATCTGGTTTGAACCAGTTTAAACCAGTCTGATCTAGTTTAAACCAGTTTGATCTGGTTTGAACTGGTTTAAACAAGTTTGATCTGGTTTGAACCAGTTTAAACCAGTCTGATCTGGTTTAAACCGGTTTAAACCAGTTTGATCTGGTTTGAATTGGTTAAAACCAGTTTGATCTGGTTTAAACCAGTTTGATCTGGTTTGATGAGACCGGTCCGTCGTCAGGTGAAGATCAAACAGGAGGAGAAACAAACATTCGTCAAATAAACAACAAGTCGACAGGAAGTGTTGAACTCTTCATCTTCATCTTCATCTTCTTCACTGTGTCGTCACGGTAACAAACTGATTATTGATCGACTGAGTGAAACTTCCTGTTTGAAGTTTCACCTTCACTAATTAACCCTTTCATTGATTATTGATTCATGTTAGTTTCTAAAACATCAGATCACAGCTGGTTTGAAGACGTCAACCAATCAACACTGAATCTGCTCAGTCCTTCAGTAGATCAAAGGTTTCCTAGGCGACGGCCAGGTGAGTGACAGGTGAGTCCCTGAGTCTCTATGGTTACACGTCTTCTTCTTCTTCTCTTGTGTTAATGTCTGTTGGTCCAGGTGAGTCCGTCCTGCGTCAGGGCGCCATGACGACGGCTCAGCTGTGACATCAGGGCGCCGTGACGACGGCTCAGCTGTGACATCATCCGGTTAAAGCAGCAGAGCAGGAAGCAGCCGGGGGGGCGGGGCCAGCAGAGGCCACGCCCCCTCAGGTCGTTACTGCAGGTGAATCTCAGGTGAACTTCTTCTTAGTGGCTGTGAAGCGCTCCATGTACTGAGGAGAGACCAGAGGAGACAGTTAGAGACCAGAAGAGACAATTAGAGACAATTAGAGACCAGAAGAGACAGTTAGAGACAATTAGAGACCAGAGGAGACAATTAGAGACAATTAGAGACCAGAGGAGACAATTAGAGACCAGAAGAGACAATTAGAGACAATTAGAGACCAGAAGAGACAATTAGAGACCAGAAGAGACAATTAGAGACAATTAGAGACCAGAGGAGAGACCAGAGGAGAGACAGTTAGAGACCAGAAGAGACAATTAGAGACCAGAAGAGACAGTTAGAGACCAGAGGAGAGACCAGAAGAGACAATTAGAGACCAGAGGAGAGACAGTTACAGACCAGAAGAGACCAGAACAGACCAGAAGAGACCAGAGGAGAGACCAGAGGAGAGACAGTTAGAGACCAGAGGAGACAGTTAGAGACAATTAGAGACCAGAAGAGACAGTTAGAGACAGTTAGAGACCAGAGGAGACAGTTACAGACCAGAAGAGACAGTTACAGACCAGAACAGACCAGAAGAGACCAGAGGAGAGACCAGAGGAGAGACAGTTAGAGACCAGAAGAGACAATTAGAGACAATTAGAGACCAGAAGAGACAGTTAGAGACAATTAGAGACCAGAGGAGACAATTAGAGACAATTAGAGACCAGAGGAGAGACCAGAGGAGACAATTAGAGACCAGAAGAGACAATTAGAGACAATTAGAGACCAGAAGAGACAATTAGAGACCAGAAGAGACAGTTAGAGACAATTAGAGACCAGAGGAGACAATTAGAGACAATTAGAGACCAGAGGAGAGACCAGAGGAGAGACAGTTAGAGACCAGAAGAGACAATTAGAGACCAGAAGAGACAGTTAGAGACCAGAGGAGAGACCAGAAGAGACAATTAGAGACCAGAAGAGACAGTTAGAGACCAGAGGAGAGACCAGAGGAGACAATTAGAGACCAGAAGAGACAATTAGAGACAATTAGAGACCAGAAGAGACAATTAGAGACAATTAGAGACCAGAAGAGACAGTTAGAGACCAGAGGAGAGACCAGAGGAGACAATTAGAGACCAGAAGAGACAGTTAGAGACCAGAGGAGAGACCAGAGGAGACAATTAGAGACCAGAAGAGACAATTAGAGACAATTAGAGACCAGAAGAGACAATTAGAGACAATTAGAGACCAGAAGAGACAGTTACAGACAATTGACCTATGGCTAAGCCACGCCCCCAAACACGATGAGCCAATCACAGTGCACATAGCTAGCCCATACACTAGGATATTCTCTGCTTCCACGTCCATTGAAATGCATTGCAGTTACTCACAGGAAGTGACCAGATTTTAACCACCAGTGGGCCGATTATGATGGATTTCAAAATCTGGTCACTTCCGGTTTAGACAGCCATTTTGAATTTTGAAAATGTCAGAAATGGATTCAGCATCATCAATAACCCCTAAAACCACTCCAATATTGCCCAGATCAGCCAAGTCAATTTTGTTGAAATATTGCCCATATTCATAGGTTGCAGTGACGTCACGTCGAAGGGACCGCCGCCATATTTGTGTCCGATGTGACAGGTCTCCTCATATGACAGCATGCAAACCGCAGGATGGAAATGACAGTTTCTTGACAAAATGACAGGGTTTATACATCCTGTCTGGGTTTATATCTCTATAACAACAGACTAACTCTATATTATCACACTTATTACACAGTTTATGAGTGAATTAATTAATTTGAGACGTAAGATCAAAGTCCTTAGTCCGGTCACTTCTCCGCTGTTTGCTCCTCACCCTCCTCCTGTCGACTCGTGTGTAGTTGTTTTCAACGAGCTTTTGATGATCAATCAGTAGATTGATGAATTATCATGTAAATGTTACGATGCATTTATGTCGTCCTGTCTGTCATAAGAGATGACGATACGGGACACGTTTGTGTCACGGACTCGCGGTGGCACAGACACTCTGGTCACAGCTGTGACACTGCGCTGGCCCGTCCGCTCTGTCCGCTCTGATCGCAGGTTTGGTTCCAGCAGCGGTGAGGGAGGCAGAGAGCCTCCACTCTCCCTCTAACAAGCTACAAGTCATTTTTCTAACATCACAATTAGTCTGAAGCTGGTAAAAATGAAACACAAGGTAAAAACCCTTGGTAGTTCTTCTGCCCTGCTCCGCTGATCAGAGCGGCGTCCCTAGCAACAGCCCGTTTTACTTAGCAACGGTCTGTTATACAGAAATAAAAGACCCTAAATGCAGAATCAGTGAGGAATTAATAAGAAAGTAATCAAAATGCAGAATTTAATATATCCATGTTATTAAAAAAAAAAGTGAATCCCCTCTTTTTGTGAGACTTGTCACAGCCCATGCTGCCACTGACAGACTGCCTGCAGTCAACCATTTATTCCGCCTATAACTTTACGTCTTTTGGGATGGAATAAAACTGCAGTCCGGGTTTTTTTTGGCGACTGCTATCACAGTCAACAGCACAATATAATCCTGGCATCTTTCAAATAACCTCAATTTTCGGTCGCTTGCTGATTTCCTCCTACTACTCCACTTGTTCTGGTAACGTGACGCTGTGATCTGTGCCCAGGTTGCCCTGATTCAGACACAAATATGGCGGCGCAGAAACACAGTGACGTCATGTGAATCTAATGAATAGGCAATTATGCTAATTTCTGCTAATTATGTCAGTTATGCTAATTGCCCAATATATATAAGTTAGCATCCGGCAGTTTCTGAATACTGGGGACCCATACTATCTATTTCTAACATAAAACTTTGGGGTACTCAACATTTCCGGGTTCACAATGGGGCCATATGGGCTGGCAAGTAGACTAGATTAGAGGTTAGATTAGATTTTTTCCTCTCAGGTGGCTCAGATCAGATCAGTCCTGGTGTCGGGTCTGGTTCTGGTTCTAGTTCTGGTTGTGTTTCTGGTTCTCACCTTGTCGTATCCCTCCAGGTCTCGTAGGTTCCTGACCTCGAACAGGTTTCCCTCCACGGAGAAGAGCGACACCTGGGACTGGGACAGGATGGACAGAGGGATGGAGGACAGCTCCAGACAGTTCTCCTCCAGACGCAGCACCTTCAGCCGGGGACAGAGGGACACGTCGGCCGACAGCACCGAGATCTGGAGGCAAGGCAAGGCAGTTTTATTAGTACAGCCCGTTTACATCCCATCATAACAACATCCTCTGTCCTTAGGGGACAGAGAGGAGCTGACGGCTGAGACCGGAGGACCGGGATCGGCATCGTTTATTAGGGCTGGGACGATACGCTTTTCTCCCGATTCGATTCTTCTATGATTTTTTGGATGGCGATTCGATTTAAATTGTGATTCTACGATATTGCCGATTCTCTCTATGATTTTTAGTCTTTAGCATTTTTAACATTTATCTGCACACAAACACTGTAGGAGCCTATAAATTAACATACTCCATTATATAGTGAACTTAAACCCTTTTCAAAACCTGGACTCTCTGTATGTAAAAAAGGCTAACAAATGCACATTGCACAATATTTTTAAAAAATTCAACAAAAAAAATCGATTTAAAATTCGTCAAAAAGGATATCGCAATATTTATGTGAATCGATTTTTTCTCCCACCCCAATCGTTTATGGTCGGAACTACGACGCTATCTGATCGTCTTCAAACCTCCGACTTTCATTCTTGATGTATGAAAACATTCTTGGCAAATGTTTTTGCTTTCGTTCGTCTTGCACTGGTCCAAAAAGAATTTCACCGACTCATGGGAAATGTAGTGAAAACACTTGCCAAGAATGTTTTCATTGATCCAGAATTAAAGTTTAACAACAGTTCACACAGGGATTTACAGCAGCGTTAATGAGCTGATCTACAACGGATCACTGGTCATTGGTTCTAAAGATGTATTTTTTAAACAAGTTTAAGGTCACAATATGTTTGTCATCACGTATTAACAACTAATTAATAGTCAGATATTGTCATTAACTCTTTCGCGACCATTGATGAGTAAACTCGTCAAAACCGTTTTTTGTTTTTTTTTACTTTACAGATTACGATAATAGACACTCTGAGGTCCCTGTGTGTGAATATGGTTCCTCTGATATGTAAAACTGTTTTAAACTAAAATCAAAACATAATGGTTTTTATAAACTGTGTGACCTTGGTTTTGTCTCCTTGAATGCTGCTCTGGGGACAGCGTGCAGCGCTGTACAGCTGTCAGCTACACGGCAACTTTCTCGCTAAACCTGGCGACTTTCCAAACCCTGAGCCCAATACTAATAAATATTTATTTAGCCGTAGAGATGGTTTGGGAGACGCCACGCTGCAGAGTACCAGTAAAATGAGCCGATTGCCACTTGACACAAAAGTGCATTTTTCTCTGAAACTAGGGGGGCTTTCACACCTACCTCCTTTGGTCCGGACTTTCGGACTTTCCAGATAGTTCGGATCAAATTGACAGGTGTGAAAGCTCCCCCGGACCACGGTCCGAACTAAAGACCGAGTCTTTGGTCCAGCCTCAGGAGGTGGTCTCGGTCCGGACTATCCTGGACCAAGGTCCGCTGCTGCGTAGTGTGAAAGCATTTCTTTGGAAGGTTCGAACTATCAGACCAAATACAGGAAATAACGTCAGATGCGATCGTGCCGAAAAAAGTAAATAAACAGAAAAAAAGGAAAGAGGAGCCGCGGCGACACTTGGGGAGAGGAGGAGATCATATTATATCCAGATTTAGTCAGAGGGATGGGTGTGTCAGTGTAGGCTACACTTGTAAACGTTTACACGGAATTAAACAGTAGAGTGTTTAATATAAATCCCAAACGATACATGCAAGCCTATTTTTTTATATAATAAATAATATAATAAATATATATAATAATAATATAATAAAAGTCTGAAAAAGACGGATCAGCGGTGACACCAAACAACGTCTGCCCCAGCAAGTCAGAGCTTTTATTTCTCTCACACTCACACACAAGTAACCTGGAGAGATGCAGCCGCATCTGACAGGAGGATCACGCGTGTGTGCGCATAGCGTGTGTGTGTGTTCCCATCCACTACACAAAACAGCTGATCGCTGATCGCTGCCACTCTGATCAATGAGAGCATTTCGCCGCGGCACAATCCTCTTTTTTTCTCTCCTTACATCAGCTCTAAACTCACTCTTCTGCACCGCGATTACAAACCACAGCTTTCCAGCTGTAGGCTAGATTTTTTCACACATATTTTTATTTTATTTTTTTCAGAGCACTTTCTATGCGCTGACGTCAGACGCACGCTCATCCGTCATGACGTCGGTAGATCCTTTAGTCCGCTGTCATAATAGCAGTGTGAAAGCAAACTTTACTGGACTATATGGAAACAATGTAACAAAAAAAAAATTAAGTCCGGACCTTGGTCCGGACTATTAGGTGTGAAAGCGCCCTATGTTACAAAGACAGTTGGTATCCATTTGCAACCGTTCTATGGACATGCACTGCTACGCCGAGACCCCCTGTAACTCAGAGAAGCCACGGAGGACTCTGAAACTTCTCCCAGCCCTTAGTCCACATGAGGGGGAGGAGATCATGAGTTTGAGAAATTTCAATTTTGGGTGAACTATCCCTTTAACTGAGTTCATCTGAAGTGTAGTGTTCCTGTGGACGCGGCTCTCCCACCTGGTTCTGGTTGAGGTTGATCTCGATGGCCTGCAGCTGCGACACCTCGGCGGGGACGTTCCTGATCTGGTTGCGGGACAGGTCCAGCAGGTCGAGGTGTCGGAGCGGCGCCAGGCCGGACGGGAACTCTGAGATCTGGTTTCCCGCCAGGCTGAGCGTCCGCAGCGCTTTGAGCTGACCCACCGCGCCGGGAAGGACCTGAATCCTGTTCCCGTTCAGACTCAGAGTCTCCAGCTTCTTCAGCTTCCCGATCTCGGCCGGGACGGTGGCTGAGGACAGAGAGGACAGAGAGGACAGAGAGGACAGAGAGGACAGTACTGAGACTTCACATGGTCCTGTGTTTGAAGATTTCCTGAAATGGTGTGAGGAATCTTTTTTATCTTTGAACGTCTTGAAGACAAAGGACATGTGTATTGATTTTAGACTTGTGCAGCCCTCTCCTGTAAGTAAAGTGATTGAGGGTCAAGAAATTGAAATTGTTGAGTCCTATAAATATTTAGGCACTATTATTGACAACAAATTGTCATTTGATAAAAATACAGGCTCGATATATAAGAAAAGCCAGCAGCACCTTTTCTGTCTTTGAAAACTCTCTAAATTCCAGGTTGATTCGTCCCTGCGTTGTTTTATCGTTCTTTTATTGAATCTATTATTACATTCTCCTTCATTTGTTGGTTTCAATCTCTGAAAGTTAAAGACAGAAACCTACTCAACAAGGTTGTCAGTGTCAGCAGTAAAATCATCGGGTCTGCACAACAACCTTTACAAGAACTCTACAACAAACAGCTGATCAAGAAAGCTAGCTCCATCTTGTCCGACTGCTCTCATCCCCTACATAAACAGTTTCAGTTCTTACCATCAGGTTCACTCCTTAGACTCAGACAGACAGATATAAACACTCCTTTGTACCTTCCGCTGCTCTTCTTTTAAATGCCAGGAGGAAAAGGTAGTCGGGGTGAAACAGCCTTCCCCCCTGACTGATCTTGGGTCTGTATTGCTGTATGTAATTGTAGTTGTGACTATTGTAATTTTATTATGCCATGTGTTTTGTATATTGTCTCGTGTGCTCCTGCTTTTGCAAATTAATCGCCCCTTTGGGGACAAATAAACGTATTGATGGATTGACTGACAGCAACAGGTTCTGTTCAGGAGGTCCGGACCTGTATTCTGTTATTAAAAACAGCTCAACACTCACTCAGCCTGTTGCCGTTGAGCGTCAGACTCTTCATCTGCAGGAAGTTTCCCACCGCAGCAGGAAGAACCTCGATCTTGTTCCCAGACAGATCCACCGTCCTCAGGTTGGCCGTCAGCCTCTGGAGCTCCTCTGGGAACTGGACCACACACACACACACACACACACACACACACACACACACACACACACACACACACACACACACACACACACACACACACACACACGAAATAACATGATATAATAACGTATAACTAGAAAATTTCCTCTCGGGAAATTTTGAATGGGCCACGGGAGCTACTGCGGGTTGTGCCATCTCTGTCAACATGGGAATCAAACCCACGATCTTAAGGTCAAGACAGAGCTGATCAGACAGACACATGATCATCTTTCTATAAGCACTGATATGGAGGAGCTGTAACCACATTAGGTTAACTGTGTGTGTGTGTGTGTGTGTGTGTGTGTGTGTGTGTGTGTGTGTGTGTGTGTGTGTGTGTAGGTGTGTGTGTGTGTGTGTGTGTGTGTGTGTGTGTGTGACTGTAATCACATGAAGCTGGCTCTAGAGTCTGTGTGTGTGTGTGTGACTGACTTGTCACATAGTTAGTTAGTAGCTGCATCCTGTGTCAGTCTGATTTAGCTGTGTCTGTGTTTATAAACATTTAAACGAGCGCCAGGTGGATTGTTTATGAAGTTAACGAGCTCTGGCCTGAGGATCAAAGAGGTTACCACGGCGATAGGGGCCCCCGCAGGCTGAGACAGACAGAAACGTGGAGAAAAACAGCCATTTTCTGCCTCTAAACCGGTCTCACAATTAGGCTTAGCATGACAAAACGGTAACTCCTATCAGAACAAAACACAGATCAACGTTGCTCTAAGGACTTAATGAAAATTTCGGTACGATTTGGTGTTTCTACAGTAAATATTTTGGCGACGCTGGCAGTTTTAAAACATCAGGCCGTTCTGCTCCTCTCAGAAAATATTTGTATTGGACTCAATGAGGAGCAGAGACAGACGTGGCCGCACTCAGAGGCTGATTCTGTCAATTCTGTAAGTCTCTCTGATATTTTGAGCACATGACATGAGAGATAACAAGTTTGTCTTACAAATTCTGAAAAAATTATGTCTGTAGAGTGTAAATTGTGGCCGTGCTGACAGTTTATCCAGAAAAAATACAGAATGTTTCTTCACTCTCTCCCACTCTAACCGATGATGTCACGCACTCTGACACGAACATTCCATGCAATACACACCCATTATAAACTCATAATTTCTCCAAAAATGATCATGGTCATTGATCAGGGATTGATCAAAAACTATATGACCTATCAAAACGTGGAGTAATACGACAATACACAAGACTTGTGTCTACTGTTTAAAGTTTAAATGGAGTCTCTAGGTGAAAGTATGCCTGAGCAGTAGACGTTTGTTAAACTCCAATGATTGGTCTTTTTCGGTCTTTTTTTTCCGCCCGTCCCATTGACTTACATGCAAAATTTTTGCGCAGTTTTTCGCGACTATGTCGCGAAAAATTCGTAAACTGTTGAGAAAAGTAATAGCACCCCGATCCCGATCAAGACGCACGTTTTGATATATAATATGTCCTGCAACTCTTCGAGTTGCAGGACTAGTTGCGAATCGAAAATCGTCCGGAAGTGGAAAAATAATAATAAGAAAAAATCCACACAATAACAGTAGTGCCCGGGCTTCGCCCGGGCACTGGTCCCTGCAGCTATTTCATAGCTGTTGGGACCAGTGCCCGGTGCGATTGCCCGTGGCCCTAATTATGTTACATTACGACACATGAAGCAAATACTCTGAACTAGGGATGTCACGATTACTTGTTTTCACAATTAATCGTGGTATTAAACGCCACAATTAATTAATCGTAAAGATTCCTAAATACCGGCACTTTCACAAAAATTTGATGTTGGAACCATATTGGCAGATGTGCGCAAAAATAAAGGTAAATGCACAGATACTGGTCCGCTTAACTAACGTAACATTGAATTGGTAGGAATTTAAATGTTAGCGTGTCATTTTTAATTATAAAAAAAGCAAAACAAAACAAAAAACGATTAAAATAAACACAAACATTTGGTATAGATAACAATTCATGACCTGAATATTTCAAACTCTTCCCCTGGGGATTAAGAATTGGTCGTATATTAATAGATAGTTGAAATATTTTGTGTAAACAATGAGTCCTAATGTAATTATATTTTGACTATATTTGATTTTACACATTCATAGTGTTGTGAAATTAATTGATGCAGAATAATCGTGATAATCTTAATACCGTGATTATTTCTCTGACAATAATCGTACCAAGAAACTTTATAATCGTGACATCCCTACTCTGAACTACTTTCTCTTCTGAAATCCCTCCGCCCAGCAGCTGTGTCTGGAGTGTAGTTCCGGCTGCATTTGCCTCTAAGTAAAGTAAAGTAAAGTTTGATGAGGGACCTGTTAGCCTCGTAAACCAGCCTCTCTAAATGCATTTCACTTCATTTCACTTCTCAGAGAGTCTGGCCTCATCCCCCTGTCAGCGTTTGGGGCGGGAGTAGTAGCGTTGACAGACAACCCCATTCAGCCAATCAGCAAGTTGGTGTAGCGACGGGGCTTTGCACCAGTCGGTCCCTGATTGGCCAACGTGCTGTGTCAATCACAGCGGCGACACTGATTGGCTCTTAGGCCTTCTGAGGGTTTCAGGCCAAACGCTTACAACGGGCATGAGGCCAGACTCTCCCTCAGAATGAAATGAAATGCATTTAGAGAGGCTGGTTTACGAGGCTACGGACCTGGACCGTTCACTGAGCAGCTCACGTCTCTGCCCCGCCCATCTCAAAACAACATGCACCCATAATTAAAGGTGATGAACCTGCTGCTAGAGTGCTGTCAGGCTCTCTGTCCGACTCATTAGGCTGTTTCTCTTTGTCGTTAGCACTTCTTGTCTCTGTTTTCATCTGGTATCCATAGATACACCTGTCACATCACCATAGCTGGTAACTTTTTATTTTTTGTAACTGAGAATTACCATCGTTGGTTTTACATCTGCCACTGTCGCCACTTTCATGGTTTATCTTTTATTACTTTATGTATTATTATCGATACCATGAATAATCATGCTGCTATGAGCACTTTGCACTTTGTCCACCACACATACAGTTACTGTACTGATACTGTATGTGTCCACAATCAACATCTTGCTGCTATGAGCACTTTGCACTTTGCCTACCTCACACATGTTGTTGTCTAAGTGTTGTCCATTGTCTAACTGTGTCTGTTTATGCCTCATCTTTGTATAGTAGCTTGTATTCTGTGTATTTTATCACTTTTATGTTATGTGTAGGGACTACAGATGGAAATTAGCTGGGAGCTAAATCTGGTGCAACCATCTTTTCATTTTTTTTTCCTTTAAATGATTAATGTAAATTGCACATTGTCCCTTATTAAACTAATAAACTAAACTAAACTAATGACTATATGGATTATGGTGAGAGAGGAGGGTCTGAATAAATGTTGAACTGTCCCTTTAAAGCTGTTTTGTTGTCAACTCTGACTCCTTCAAAATAAGAGCTGAGCAACTGGAGTTACAGCAGGTGATGGACTCTCCACCTTTGTGCGCTCCACCTGTGTGACGTCATGTGAGCTACCGGTGTGTGTGACGTCAGTGTGAGCTCACCTCCTGCAGGCCCTTCGCGGTCAGCTGGAACACCCCGGTCTTCTGGGATGTCTCCAGGTGAGACTTCAGCGCGCTGTTCCCCATCTGGACCCGCGGCTCGGTGCTGCTGCTCGGCCGGGCTCAGCGCTCCGAGCCCCGGCTAAAGCTCACAGGATCTACCGCGGCTTATGGAGGCTGAGCCGGCGGCTAACGGCTAGCGGCTAGTGGCTAACGGCTAACTGCTCTTCTCCTCGGAGACCGAACCGAGCCGAACCGAGTCGAGTCGAGTCGAGCTTGGTGCTGTAAAAACACACGGAACCGGTGACGTCACAGCTCCGTTAAAGAGGCCTGTTCGGTGACGTCACAGCTCCGTTAGCATCACACCGAGGGTTAGCCTGCTAGCTGCTAGCTGCTAGCTGGCGACAGAAACAAAACAACAACAAACCCCCGTCGGACGAATAAAAACACGTCACAGCCACACGGCGCGGTGACGTCACGAAGTAACGTAGTTTGTAGTGTGTAGTTAAAAGTCTGTAGTGTGTAGTTTGTAGTTTGCAGCGTGTATCTTGTATCTTGTAGCTAAGTTAACGCAGCAGCAGCTTAGCCACAGTGGAGCCGCCCTGGCTGGGACTGAGCGGATCACCCGGGAACAGCCAATCAGAAGGCCGGACAGGGTTAGGCCGGACAGCCAATCAGAAGGCCGGATGGATTATACGTCACTTCCTCTTCCCGAAATCTGCTGTTGGATTGTTTATAAAACAAAGGAGAGGCGCATTCCTTCACAGCCTTTATATCTATGGTCATAACGGTGAAACTGTTTTAATCCCAAACAAATAGTGAAGCCAAATATGTGAAGAAAAGAAAAAAAGATGAAGGAATATAAATCCCGAGGAGAAGTAAAGTGCATTGACAGCATATTAATAGACATAGGTAGATACAGTAGATTACTGTTGTTGGAAATGATAACGGGACAGTAGAGTCAAAACTGCTCTTTTTATTGCACATTTCTGATTTGAATATTATTATTATTAATCTTTATTGCAGACACAACAAGCGGTCCGGTCCATATCAACAACAACAGACATGTTAAAACAGATTTAAGAAGGAGAGAGAGAAAAAGACATACACACAGACAGAGAATCAATTCTCCACTTGATACTGTAACGTATACTTGATACATATTTTATTTATTACATTTAATACACTTGATACTGCAGCTGCTGCTCAGATCGTCGTTTATTTCATGTTCTTTATGTTACTGGGATGTTGTTGTTGCAGTTCTCCTCCGGTCCTGAGGGGGGCGCTGCTGAGGCGCTGAGTGGTCCAACCCCGGAAGTGGAAGTGGACTGAGTGGCGGGTCCGGTTTGAACCGTTTAACGGATAGGCCCGTAGAGTCTGAACCACCGACCAGAACCGACCAGAACCGTAGAGATGCAGCAGTCCGACGTGTTCGCAGTGACTCCGTCCGCCGCCATGTTGGCTCGGTGTGTGTCCAGAGGAGTCCTGACCCAGGTGAGACACCAGCAGCCAACAGGTCATAAGCTAAATGTTTATTTTAGTAGTCAAGTCAAGTCAAGTCATTTTTATTTCTAGAGCACATTTAAAAACAACAGATGTTGACCAAAGTGCTTTATATACAAGATTAGTTCAAACAAAGACAGGACAGACACAAAGAAACATTAAAACAACAAGTGAGTGGGAGTGATGGTCGGCCTATGGGAGGTTCCAATGAGACTGAATTAAAAGCCAGAGAGAAGAGAGAAGTTTTTAGCTGAGTTTTAAAGATGTCTATGGAGGGTGAGGATCTGATTGTTTGTGGGAGACTATTCCATAGTTTGGGACCAATAACTGAAAAGGCTCTGTCACCTCTTGTTTTTAGTTTTGTAGGTGGGATAAACAGCAGTGACTTGTCAGTGGATCTGAGCAGACGAGAAGTGGAATAGGGGGTGAGGAGTTCTGTGATGTAATCAGGTGCTAATCCATGCAATGCTTTAAAAACAAATAAAAGTATCTTAAACTGAATTCTATATTTAACTGGTAACCAGTGAAGAGTAGCCAGTACAGGTGAGATATGGTCGATCTTTCTGGTACCAGTAATAAGTCTTGCTGCTGCATTTTGAATTAGCTGTAAACGAGATAGGGCTGATTGGGTGATTCCGGAGTAGAGAGAATTACAGTAGTCTAGTCGGGAGGAAATGAAAGCAGGACAAATACAGGAGTTAACTTACCAATGATGCTCATTCAGTTTCCGTTCAGGCCAAACACAGTCGGTGCTGCTGTTAGAAAAGCTCTGCTACCATCACTGGACATGTCTGTTGGGATTAAACAAAAAAGTAAAGTACGGTAGAGCTGTCAAGATGTATGCAGTATACTGTTGTAGGCTATCACTCATTTCCAATCTACAGGTGCATTAGCATATCATGGAAGAGTTTATTAAGGCCTATGTCACTAATTCAATTCAAAAAGTGAAACTAACTAACACATTATATACTCCTATATGAAGACCTGAAATTCAGTAATCCCAAAAATGTGAATACTACTACTTAATACTAAGGACCTTTTTTTTTTTCTTCTTTAAAGCATTTTTAATATAGAAATGTTGTCCATCTATAGGCACTCAATACTTGGTTGGGGCTGTTTGATTTGAACTACTGGAAATGGACTTTTCCACGATATTATAATGTATTTAAATGCACATGTATTATGTTAATGGTGTCACCGCTCTAAGATCTTTTTTGGTCCTGACCCGTTGGCATCCCTGTTAAAAAGCTATGAATTGAACTGTTTTGCTTATAAATGCCTCCTCATTGACCTCATATCACGTTATTATTTAAAATTATTTGTGTGCTACTAGATTTTTCAACTTAGTAGCACACGTGCTACCTGGGAAAATGCTAAGCGTCAAGCCCTGGGGCCAATAATAGCTACTGATTAATATGGATAACTTACTAACCTACAAACTTACTTCATTTTAGGGCTGCAAGTAACAGTTATTATGTTATGTTTATTTATTTGATATGGACGTCACATCACAGATAGCCTACATTGAGACTGTTCCAGTGGACAGACCAGATGCTTTGCTTGGGTGTGTTTAGGTTTAGCATTAGGATTTTAGCATTTCATTTTCAACACCAGTCCATATGATAGGCGGCAATTCAAAAAGCACAGACCATATTATCAACAGTATGAGATAAAACCAAGTGCATGACACTACATCATGACAGTAGCATAGGCTACTAAAAAATACAGAGCACTAGATCAACGAGAGGAGATTGAGCAAACAGAATCATGATCGTAATAGTAAGAATAGTAACAATGAAAAGGTCCATATTTCTACATGTGAGCTGTTGTTTTGCTTTTAATCCTCTGTTAAAGGGGTTAGTATCAGTCTCTAGTTTCAGGTGAGTGGGTAAAGTGTTCCATAGGTGAACTAACCCCTGTTACTGAGAAGGCAGACTGTTCACATGATGTTGTACACTTGGGAACAATGCAGTCGCCATTGTGGGAGGCTCATTATCTTATTATCATTATCGATTATTTAAACGATTAATTGATTAGTTGTTTGGTCAATAAAATGTTAAAAACATCAACCAGTGTTTGTCAAACCACCAGACGACATCGTCCTCAAATGTCTTGTTTTGTCCACAAACCAGAGAGAGACTCAGTTTATTGTCATAAAGGAACAAAGAAACCAGAAATATTCACATTGAAGAATCTGCAATCAGAGAATCTGGGGCTTTTTTTCCATAAAAAACTACTCAAACGGATTATTAGATTATCAAAACAGTTGACGATTAATTTAATAATCGATTATTGTTCGATTAATCGTTTAATTGTTGCAGCTCTACTTCATCTTTCTAATCTGTCATTATAAATCACAGGGTCCAGACTAACTTCTTTCACCAGGAGCACAGTGCACATCACTTAAAGCAAATACTCACATGTCCTTTTCCTTCATGATCCACACACACACACGTTGTTCTGCCACCTGTAATGACAGATTCCATTGTTTCAGTGGTATTGATCTAGTAAATGACAATAAGAGGAATAAGAGTCTGTTACATGAAAACCTTCCACCAGGATTAATGAGGTCAAATACGATATATGAAGACATTAAGTTATGCACCAAATGTTTTCTGGCTGAGAAGTTTAGTTCTGTTTACAACACTGTAACCGCAGCAACAGGTCGACGTATTTAATACAACTAACTAAACTATAAATACAAAATACAACCACACGTATAAATATAAGTGTCTTTGTATGTAATGTTAAAGGGACAACCAGGAGTTTCTATTTGGTTATAAAAAAGTCTGATATTAATGTGGATGAATCTCCGTTACCACTTGTTAATGGTCCATTTTAGATAAATCTATGGTTTTGTCTCTATGGTTATTTTGTTATTATTAGTGGTGGTGGAAATGCTGGGCGAGCCGACCAGCGTTTCTTTACTTTCGGTTTCGTGGCGAGTCATGAGAATAACGCCGCCGTATGAATCTCCGTTTATGGTGGGAACTACGACGGTATGTGATCGTCTTCCAACCTCTGACTTTAATTCTTGATGAATGAAAACATGAGTCTGTCTTGACCCGGTCAAAGAATTTCACGGTGCGGAGGCTCATAAATGTAGTGAGGAAACACTTCACTTTAACAAAACTCCTCGTTGTCCCTTTAAGTATATTAATTTTAGAAAACAAAAACCCACAATAAACCGATAGATAACACATTTTTGTAATTTCTCTACAATCGTCAGAAGTTATAGATTATAGATGTAAATAGTCAGTCTTGTTAACTGTGTGTGTGTGTGTGTGTGTGTGTGTGTGTGTCAGGACGACATAGACCACGCCTCCTCCAGACGAAGCCCCGCCTTCTCCTCCCACTTCCACGAGGCCGTGCAGCGAATCAGAGCGCAGGGACAGCTGGACCAGGTGTGATGTCACTTCCTGTCAGACGAGGTCATTGATTATCGGTGATTATTGATCAGTGTGTGTGTGTGTGTGTTGCAGGTGCAGCTGGAGGCGGAGCTTCTGCAGGTGGAGCGTCAGAACGCCGACGTCACACACTCCTTCCACCTGCGTGAGTCTAATGCACTTACACGCTCAGAGACTAAAGGGCTAGTTCAACATTTAGTCAAATTCCCCCATTACCATAATCCCTATAGTCATAGCAGTAGGTTCGTTACCTTTAATTGTCGGTGCAAGCTGTTTTTAGAACGGTGGAGCAGAGCCGTGAGCTGCTCAGAGCTACGCTACGGAGGCTCATTATGGGATTTCTTGGTTTCCCTCATCAAACTCATCAAATACACAATCCAACAACTCCACAACGCTCTGGTGGACAAGTTGTGAGCTGCACATTCACCACGCTATGAGATAATAACACAACGTTACCACACAGAGTTGTTGTAGAGGGAAATTCATGCAAAACCACTGATGCACGTTGCCTTCAGGGACAGTTTTTCATCAACAGTCTCTGTATTTCCCTCTAAAACAACTCTGTCTGGTCAGTTTGTCTAAATGTTGAACTGTCCCTTTAAGGCCGGCGGTTCGAGGCGCTGCAGGTCTGGTGCTGTCACCTGCAGCAGCTGCTCCAGGACCAGACCGGTCTGAGCCGGAGACTGATGAGGCCTCTGGGCTGCACCAACCTGCCGCTGCACGCCCACCTGCACAGGTACGGTCTCCATAGCAACCGCTGTGACATCTCCGTCTCCATAGCAACCGCTGTGACACCTCCGTCTCCATAGCAACCGCTGTGACACCTCCGTCTCCATAGCAACCGCTGTGACGTCACCACTAGATGTCATTAAGGTCCTAAAGGTTCTGGTTCTGGTTCTGGTCTGTGTTGCAGCACCGTGGTGGACGTGGTCCAGATGCTGCTGGTTGCCGTGGAGACCCTGGAGGAGAAGGTGGACCTGGTCCAGAACCGCATCAGCAGCAGAGAGAGACTCAGTCAGCTGGTGAGTCTCCGTCTGGTCCACAGAACAGCCTTCATTCAGGATGCTTTCACACTAAACAGTCCTTAGTTCGGTTCGTTTTCATCGGTGTGAAAGCATCAACCGCACTAAACCAAGCGGACCGAGACCTCCAAAAAGGGGTTAGGGGTCTTGATCCGCTCGTTTCTGCACCAAACACCAGCCTCTGGTGTGAACGTGAACCTGGACCAACTCAGGTCACCGGTGTGTTTGGGCCACAGTCTCTCACGGAAAAAAAGAAACCGCGTTTCACCGTCTCTCATCTCTGCCAGTCTGCCTCCACCTGCAGACTCTGTCACGTGCGGTCGCACCGCGCACACACACACACACACACACACACACACAACCACACACACACACACAGAGGCGCATGGATAGGTCGCGCTTGGCCGCTAATAACCGGTACATCTATGAGCTGTATTTGTACAGTGTTGTACAGTGTTGTACAGTGTTGTCTCCATTGTGAAAGTCCAAATTGGCGCTTGTTTGTACGGGAAGATGAGGAAACGTCGTTCAGACCAGTTGTAGTTGGTTTGCCTGTGTGAACGCTGCGCTCCACTCTGCAGTCTGGAGCTACAGTGTAACAGCTTTACTGTACTTTACTGTCTGGTGCCGAGCAGAGAATCAAACTGGTGGTGTGAAAGCGCCCTGGACTAGGATGACATCATAGCTGAATGATGCTCGATGACATCAGAGTGAATACCATTTTCAAGCTGTATTTCATATATTGCTGTATTGTTGTGCTGTCCCTTTGTACTTTTTGATGTGCTGTTGCACAGGAACGTATACCTTGTTGCTTTTGTAACATTTATTCAATAAAAAATAAAAAATAAAAATCAGAGTGACATCATCAATATATTGTCTTCTCTCTCCCTGTAGAACGGTTCTCTGGACCGGCTGCTGGCCCAGGCCGCACAGGTCCACACGCTGTCCAGACCGGACCCATGATCCTGGACCCATGACCCCTGACCTCTGGACTGACCTCTGACCCCTGATGATGATGATACAGATGTTTTAGTTTCTAATAAATCTCATTTTTTTGGTTGAAGCTTCTGTCGTCAGACGTTTTGAATGAAGTTCACACAGAGGAGTTGGAGCTGTCGTCATAGCAACAGGTCCTTAAACCTGAACCTGGAGCAGATGGATGTAGTTCATTAAAGACACATGAAGAGTAAAGAGATAGGGCCTGTCCCAGTCCTCCACACTTGGCTCAGGGCGCTTGGTTACCACTTTGGTGACGTTTTGCCGGTGGAACGTATATTTACATACATTGTTCAACATGGATTAAGTGGCCAAGCATGTGGGGGGAGATTTAAAAACAATGGGAAGTGCAGCCTGTGCCGTTGCGCACAGTAACACAACTACGACACACACACACACACACACAGCACGGCAACAGTTGTAATCAACAGTGCTGCTGGATCACAGTCTCATCTGCTCCTAAAGTCTCTATGCGCAAGATTCAGATCAATTCAGAAATCAAGCGCGCTGCACACAGTAGAAGTGTTGTAGAGTAGTAGTAGTGTAGTAACTCCTGCAGCCAGACTCTCTCTGTCTCTGCTGTCTATGAGCCGACCACTAGAGGGCAGAAAACCACTAACTCTGTTCATCTGCTGTGTTGATGAAGCTCCTCTGTAAACCTCCATGTAGTTGAACAAACTACATTTCTACCTCTGCAGAAATGTAGTTTGTTAAACTACAGCTAAAAAAGCAGCTTCATCAACTACTTGTACTACTACTACTACTACTCATTTAACTCAGCATTAATCAACATGAAACTAAATATAACAGTCTACAAAACATTCACATGCAGCAGAAATCTGCCTCTACACTCAGTTTAATTAGTTTACGTTGTTGGTCAACATCCTGTAGGTTCACCATAGACATGTTGTACAGCAGATTGGAGTGAAGTTCTGTACTTCAACTATCTATTTATCTATCTATCTATCTACCTGTCTATTTATCTATCAATTCAATTCAATCAGCTTTATTGGCATTAACAGAAATATTTTACTAAATATTTACATACATATTACAATTCATATTCAGTAGGCTACGGTACAATATAGTTTTATACAATTAGATATAAATCCATGCATGTTCGGATGTTATAGTGAGTATCTATCTATCTATCTGTCTGTCTGTATCTATCTATCTGTCTGTATCTATCTATCTCTATCTATCTATCTATCTATCTGTCTGTCTGTATCTATCTATCTATCTGTCTGTATCTATCTATCTCTATCTATCTATCTATCTGTCTGTCTGTCCATCTATCCATCTATCTATATCTATTTGTCTGTCTGTCTGTCCGTCCATCCATCCATCTATCTATCGTTCTATCTGTCTATCTATCTATCTATCCATCCATCTATCTATCCATCTATCTATCTATCGTTCTATCTATCTATCTATCTATCTATCTATCTATCTATCTATCTATCTATCTATCTATCTATCTATCCATCCATCCATCCATCCATTATTCCATCTATCTATCTATCTATCCCTCTCTCTCTCTGTAGAGGTGCAGTACCAGCTGTGTCCTGTAGAGGTGCAGTACCAGCTGTGTCCTGTGGTGTCGCTGCTGAGCTGTGATTGGACCGTAGAAGAAGAGGCCTGGCTGTGTTTCCGGTCAGTGTGTGATGACGCTCCACTGAGAGAAGAGAGAGTTAGCCGTAGACAGATACACAGTTAACGCTGTTAGCGGTAGTTTCATCCAGCTAGAAGCTCCAACTACAGATAAACCACAGGTAAACTACCGCTGCTACTGTCTCTTCTGTTCTCTAACTAACTAACCCTAACGGAGCTAACGGGGCTAGCTGCTAACGGAGCTGCTACTGTCTGTTCTGTTTACTAACTAACTAACTAACCCTACCAGAGCTAACGGGGCTAGCTGCTAGCCTGCTGCTACTGTCTGTTATGTTCACTAACTAACTAACCAACACTAACGGAGCTAACGGGGCTAGCTGCTAACCTGCTGCTACTGTCTGTTGTGTTCACTAACTAACTAACTAACTAACCCTACCAGCTAACGGGGCTAGCTGCTAACGGAGCTGCTGCTACTGTCTGTTATGTTCACTAACTAACTAACCAACACTAACGGAGCTAACGGGGCTAGCTGCTAGCCTGCTGCTGCTGTCTGTTATGTTCACTAACTAACTAACTAACTAACTAACCAACACTAACGGAGCTAACGGGGCTAGCTGCTAACCTGCTGCTGTTACCATAGGGAGCTAACGGAGGTGCTGCTAACCTGCTGCTGCTGTCTGTTCTGTTTACTAACTAACTAACACTAACGGGGCTAGCTGCTAACGGAGCTGCTAACCTGCTGCTGTTACCATAGGGAGCTAACGCATAGATATCTATGGAGCTATCGGAGCTAGCTGCTAACCTGCTGCTGCTGCCATAGGGAGTTGCTGGAGCTAACGGCTAGGCTACATGCTAAGCTAACTGCCGTGTCGTAAACAGCTGATCATCAGGGATCGATCAGCTGACCAGGTATCGATCAGTATTCAGTTATTATCGATCTGTTAGTGACCAGAGGGCGGGGTCAGCGGGGTAAAAACACCGTGACGTCAGCGCAGACCTGATCAGGACACACACATAAACACACACACACACACACACACACACACACACACACACACTCTGATCAGTTCACAGCTGTTTCACCGATGATCAATAATCCGACGACGATCGATCATTGGTTCGTTTTATGTGACGTAAACGGTGAAAACGGAGCATGACGCAACGGGTTGTGTTGATTTCTCTAGTCACGTGTCTAAACCTAAACCCAGCTGTTGCCAGGGGAACGATACCCATGGACAGATAGACAGATAGATAGATAGATAGATAGATAGATATACTATAGATAGATAGATAGATAGATAGATAGATAGATAGATAGATAGATAGATAGATAGATATACTATAGATAGATAGATAGATAGATAGATAGATAGATAGATAGATATACTATAGATAGATAGATAGATAGATAGATAGATAGATATACTATAGATAGATAGATAGATAGATAGATAGATAGATAGATAGATAGATATACTATAGATAGATAGATAGATAGATAGATAGATAGATAGATAGATAGATATACTATAGATAGATAGATAGATAGATATACTATAGATAGATAGACAGACAGACAGACAGACAGACAGATAGGTAGGTTAATCTACCTGGTGATTGGTCACTACAGAATTAAATGTCTCATTGACGTCATCAGGCTGTAAAAGTCTCAGTTCTTCATAAACGATGAAGTCCAGGTGAACAGATGTTATTGATCTAAACTGATTGGTTGATTCTCAGTCTGATGGTTGTTCTCTCCAAAACATGTCAGCATCATTTCATTCTATCAGTCGTCACATGAACAACCGTCTGTTCAACCGGCTACATGTCATCTTCCTTGTTTTTGTTCATTTGTTTAGCTATATTACAGTGTATGATGCGATAACATTACATACAAAGTCAATGTACAGACGCGAATGAAGCGAACAGGCGAATTTCGCGTGTTCGCTTCATCAAAATATTGAACTCATGCAAAATATTTGTGCGAATGCCGCAAGTAAAAACAAATATTCCAGTGGGCAAACTCGAGCGAGTAGAGCGAGGCGAACACGCCCTAACAATGGTTCCATGAGTGTGATGTTAAACCTCGGAGGCTCTTACTGTAAAATCCTTGTTTTTATTTCAGTTTTCTACACAGTTGTATTCTGTATCTAGACAATAACACTGGTCCAGTAACTCTAGTGAATGAAGCTCTGGGCTCAGACTGAGGAGACATGATGTTTCTCCGAATGATAATAATAATAACACAACGTTACCACACAGAGTTGTTTTAGAGGTAAATTCATGTAAAACCACTGATGCACGTTGCCTTCAGGGACAGTTTTTCATCATCAGTCTCTGTATTTCCCTCTAAAACAACTCTGTGTGGTAACGTTGTGTTATTATCTCATAGCGTGGTGAATGTGCAGCTCACAACTTGTCCACCAGAGCGTTGTGGAGTTGTTGGATTGTGTATTTGATGAGTTTGATGAGGGAAACCAAGAAATCCCATAATGAGCCTCCGTAGCGTAGCTCTGAGCAGCTCACGGCTCTGCTCTGCCGTTCTAAAAATAGCTTGCACCGACAATTAAAGGTAACGAACCTACTGCTATGACTATAGGGATTATGGCAATGGGCCAGTTTGACTAAATGTTGAACTATCCCTTTAAAGGACTGTTTGTATGTGATGATTGATTGATTGTCTCTCTGTCTTCTCCAACAGGAAGTGCGAGGTCTGGCCCCGCCCCCTGTCCCTCACTGAGCTCCGTCGGGGGGTTTCCCTCCACACACACTCTCTGTTGTAACACACACACACAGTGAGTCTCACACACACACACACACACACACACATTAAACAGCTGGTGATGCGTTCACTGACCTCTGACCTCTGTCCCCTGTCTGTCCCGTCAGGCCGTCGCCATGGTGCTGGCCGACCTGGGGAGGAAGATCACCTCGGCGCTGAGGTCGCTCAGCAACGCCACCATCATCAATGAGGAGGTGAGGACACGTGTGTGTGTTGCTGTACCTAACTGTGTGTTCACACCAGAAGCTTCCAAAGCGTCAAAACGCCGGAAATCAATTCATTTTCAATGAGAGCCGGCGACACTGAGCGACCAAAGCGTCAACAGGCGTCGCCGCGCTTCCAAAGCTTCACCAGACGAGAAGCTGAACCATGGTTAAAGCAGATATCAGTGGAATGTTTTTGTTAATATAAGTCCTAAATAGTCCTATTTTCCGTCAGCAATCACTTACATGAAGTATTTCAGCCTAAACACGAGTCTCTCCGTCACTCTGCTCTGCTGTAACCCGAGGAGAAAATTTTCCTTGTGGGATACAAGTGTTATCCAATGAGGGGAGAGAACGGCATGAAGGGCTGTGTGTGCAGCCAAGGGATGCGCGTGAATGTGGTGACGTAGCACGAGGACCAATTGATGCCTGACAAGGGCGGGGGCTGCTAACTCATGGTGCGTTCAAGGAAACTCGTACTTTGTGTTTTTCCTTCCTGTGAAGTCATACCAGTTCGATCTGGTACGAGTTCACGGGTCGGAAGTTACGAGTGGCCGTTATAGGGAACTTTCACAGACAACAGGACGGTAAAAACACGAGCTACGGGTTACCTGGAACGCTACCAAGTCGTAGTTGTGACTTGAAGCTGTAACTTACGGTTTCAAAAGCCTGCCTTGAACACAGCATTAGCCGAAACGGCCGTGCCCCTGATATCTGCTTTAACTTTAGGGTAATTAGCTATGACGCGGTTCAGCAGCAGCCTGTCAGAACAGAGATGTCCGTCGGCTCCTTTTTTTCTTTTTTTTGTATTTCGGCTCTCCAATGACCAGCGCGATCGAACTTTGACGTCAGTCACGTGACGAGCGACCAAAGCGGCTGAAAATATTTGCCGTTTTGGAAGCTGTCTTGTCTGAAGCACAGCCTCAAGCGTTTTTGACGCTTTGGAAGCTTTTGGTGTGAACGCACAGTGAGAGTGGACAGGGAATGTCTTACTAACAGCTGTGTGTGTGTCTGTGTGTGTCTCTCTCTGTGTGTCTCTCCAGGTGCTGAACGCCATGCTGAAGGAGGTGTGTGCTGCTCTGCTGGAGGCCGACGTCAACATCAAGCTGGTCAAACAGCTCAGAGAGAACGTCAAGTAAGTCCTGGTCTGAAACCTCAACCTGAACCGGTCCGGTCTGGTCCGGTCTGGTCTGGTCTGGTCCGGTCTGGTCCGGTCCGGTCTGGTCCGGTCTGGTCCGGTCTGGTCTGGTCTGGTCTGGTCCGGTCTGGTCTTTTACTTTATTAGTTTATTTGAATGAGACGTCACATTAATGGACAAAAACATGTAAATGTACCAGATTCTAGCAGGATGCTAGTTTCTGTCCAGAGTCCCATTAACATACAAACAGTTCAACAACAGTAGCTACACATTACACATAACAATGTAGACAACACAAAAAGACAAAAAGGTAACTATGACGATGCAGAACGTATTGTCAAACCCAGTCCACAGGTAGGAGGGGTCATGAGAGTTTAGTTCTGGGAGATGAAGTGCAGAAGTTCTGAGTTAGAGAGACGAGTCCAGCAGAGACTCAGACCCGGTCCACACCTATACAGGTTTAATTAGTGATGTCACCATCACCTGTTCCCCTGCTTTAATTAAACGCCACAATTATCTAATCCTTAAGGTTCCTAAATATTACTTTATATACTGTATATTTATATATATATTTATTCTAAATATTAGTTTATATACTGTATATTTATATACTTTACAAAACACATGACGACCAAATCAACGGTTCACGGCGCCACACACGGGCGACTTCTGGAAAACGATGACGTGTTCACGGGAAAGTTTTTCAAAACGATCAAGAAAAAGATCGTTTTGTTTTGGGTGAATCTCCGTTTCCATGGAGACGAGGCCTCAGCTGTGTGTGTGTGTCTGTAGCCATGTTTCCATCCAAAGTGATTCGAATTACTGGGAAATGCGCATTAAAAGAAATTCGAATCATGTGTGTTTCCATCTACGGACTTTGCATCCCCCCCCTCCCGGACGGACGGACTGATTTGAACACATTAGCGCGACCCGTGTGTGTAGAGAGAGAGAGAGAGAGAGAGAGAGAGAGAGAGTTGCGCCGCCCCAGACTTTATTAATGATAAACGCTGGATTCGCTGGTTGATAAGTTTGGTTTTTACTGAGGAGGAACTATGCAGAACTGTGCAGTAACATCATTATGAAGGTGTGTGGGGGCTTTTATTTTGCCGTGGCGATGCGCCACAATTAATTAATTGTTGTGTGACAGCGGAAACCCTGATGTTGTCTTGTGAGTGAACTGCAAACACGGGAGTAGACGGGGTGAAAGTGGCTACGTCACACTTGATTCGCATACAGCTGTTTCCATCCCATTCGAATCAACCAAAACCCGGCCATAGCGAGCGTATTTCATTTTGTGCGAATCAGAGGATTTTAATGCGAATCACAGCGTTTCCATCATCATTTTCCGATGCGATACATCTAGATGAATCTAAACAGCTGATGGAAACGCACCTTGTGTGTGTGTGTGTGTGTGTGTGTGTGTGTGTGTGCGTGCAGGGCGGCCATCGATCTGGAGGAGATGGCGTCGGGTCTGAACAAGAGGAGGATGATCCAACACGCCGTCTTCAAGGAGCTGGTCAAGGTTAGACCATAGCTAGTTATCAGTTATCATAAAAGAGTAAATAGCCAAGGTTTTTACAGACATTACAGGATTCTTTATAGAGCAGTGTGTCACAGAAAGTGGCCCAGGCCGACGGCGGCAGGTACGGGCATGCAACAAGCAGAACACTGAGGAAAAGGGTTAAATAGTTCAATAGTAGGGAAGCAGCTGCAAGAATCTGTAACAAGGTGTGAGATGGCGTCTTTGAAGGCCGGGATGGAGATGAAGTTATCCAGTTTAAGGTGTTTTTGTAATGTATTCCAGCAGCTGACTGGAACCCACCAATAACCGATCAATAACTCTGTGTGTGTGTGTCTGTGTGTGTGTGTGTGTGTGTGTGTGTCTCTGTGTGTGTCTCTGTGTGTGTGTGTGTCTCTCTGTGTGTGTAGCTGGTGGACCCGGGGGTCAAGGCCTGGACCCCCACCAAAGGGAAGAACAACGTCATCATGTTCGTCGGTCTCCAAGGCAGCGGGAAAACCACCACCTGCTCCAAGGTGACTGGCCACGCCCCCTCATTAGCATAACTACTATTATTATTATTACTATTAATATTAATGATCTTGATCTTATTGATCTCTGTCTGCTGCAGCTGGCCTACTACTACCAGAGGAAAGGATGGAAGACCTGTCTGATCTGTGCCGACACCTTCAGAGCAGGTAACTCTGTCTTTTTACTCCCTTCGTTCTTTCTTTCTTTCTTTCTTTCTTTCTACCCCCTTTCTCTGTCTTTTTACTCCTTTCTCTCTTTCGTTCTTTCTTTCTTTCTTTCTACCCCTCTCTGTCTTTTTCTTTCTTTCTTTCTTTCTTTCTTTCTTTCTTTCTTTCTTTCTTTCTTTCTTTCTTTCTACCCCTCTCTGTCTTTTTCTTTCTTCCTTTCTTTCTTTCTTTCTTTCTTTCTTTCTTTCTTTCTTTCTACCCCTCTCTGTCTTTTTCTTTCTTCCTTTCTGTCTTTCTTTTTTTCTTTCTTTCTGTCTTTCCAACCCCTTTCTCTGTCTTTTTACTCCCTTCGTTCCTTCTTTCTTTCTTTCTTTCTTTCTTTCTTTCTTTCTTTCTTTCTTTCTTTCTACCCCTCTCTGTCTTTTTCTTTCTTTCTTTCTTTCTTTCTTTCTTTCTTTCTTTCTTTCTTTCTACCCCTCTCTGTCTTTTTCTTTCTTTCTTTCTTTCTTTCTTTCTTTCTTTCTTTCTTTCTGTCTTTCTTTCTACCCCCTTTCTCTGTCTTTTTACCCCTTTCTTTCTTTCTTTCTTTCTTTCTTTCTTTCTTTCTTTCTTTCTTTCTTTCTGTCTTTCTTTCTACCCCCTTTCTCTGTCTTTTTACCCCTTTCTTTCTTTCTTTCTTTCTTTCTTTCTTTCTTTCTATCTTTCTTTCTTTCTACCCCTCTCTGCCTTTCCTTTCTTTCTTTCTTTCTTTCTTTCTTTCTTTCTTTCTTTCTTTCTTTCTTTCTTTCTTTCTTTCTTTCTTTCTACCCCTCTCTGTCTTTTTCTTTCTTTCTTTCTTTCTTTCTACCCCCTTCTCTGTCTTTTTACCCCTTTCTTTCTTTCTTTCTTTCTTTCTTTCTTTCTTTCTACCCCTCTCTCTCTCTGTCTTTTTCTTTCTTCCTTTCTTTCTTTCTGTCTTTCTACCCCTCTCTCTGTCTTTTTCTTTCTTTAACTGACTTATAATCCTCCTCCTCCTTTTCCTTCAGGTGCCTTCGATCAGCTCAAACAAAACGCCACCAAAGCCAGAATCCCGTTTTACGGCAGGTGAGAGAGAGAAACACACACACACAGACACACACACACCCCATACACCCTGCTGCCATGGTAACGGTGTGATGATACGGTACACAGCTACACGGAGATGGACCCGGTGGTGATCGCGGCCGAGGGCGTGGACAAGTTCAAAGGAGAGAACTTTGAGATCATCATCGTGGACACGAGCGGCCGCCACAAGCAGGAAGACTCTCTGTTCGAGGAGATGCTGCAGGTGTCCAACGCCGTGGTGAGTACCTGAACGCACCGTTACAGGTGTCCAACGCCGTGGTGAGTACCTGAACGCACCGCCACACCGCCGGTGTTATGCCGAGAAGTGCCTGCTTGCCGAGATCTGCACACCGCACAACAAATGTGGAACTGGATCATTCATTACAGGGACGGGGATGCAGTGTTCGGCACAGCAGTTTTTGGACCTGCGGAGATTTGCATCCCCTGACTGTTTTAGCCAAATACACTGCTACACAATTCATGTTCATACACTATATTACCAAAAGTATTCGCTCACCCATTCAAATGATCAGAATCAGGTGTCCTAATCACTTGGCCTTTGGTGGAGGAGGAATTATGGTATGGGGTTGTTTTTCAGGAGCTGGGCTTGGCCCCTTAGTTCCAGTGAAAGGAACTTTGAATGCTTCAGGATACCAAAACATTTTGGACGATTCCATGCTCCCAACCTTGTGGGAACAGTTTGGAGCGGGCCCCTTCCTCTTCCAACATGACTGTGCACCAGTGCACAAAGCAAGGTCCATAAAGACGTGGATGACAGAGTCTGGTGTGGATGAACTTGACTGGCCTGCACAGAGTCCTGACCTGAACCCGATAGAACACCTTTGGGATGAATTAGAGCGGAGACTGAGAGCCAGGCCTTCTCGACCAACATCAGTGTGTGACCTCACCAATGCGCTTTTGGAAGAATGGTCAAAAATTCCTATAAACACTCTCCTCAACCTTGTGGACAGTCTTCCCAGAAGAGTTGAAGCTGTAATAGCTGCAAAAGGTGGACCGACATCATATTGAATTCTATGAGTTAGGAATGGGATGGCACTTCAGTTCATAGAATGAGTAAAGGCAGGTGAGCGAATACTTTTGGTAATATAGTGTATGCATAAACACCCTAAATACAATGGGTCTCATTCATGAAACGTGAGCAGCACGGATTTGTGTGTAAACCCTGAGCAGCGCAAATTTACGTGGATTTCCGCATTCATCAATCTTTTAGTAGTGCTGATTTTTTCGTAGCTACTCACAAAATCTACACCTGCTCCGGACTGTGTGTAGCGCTTGTGTAAATGTAGGAATGCAAATAAATACTGCTTGTCACTGTTGGAAATTACAATTTTAATCCATATTACTCTCTCTCATGTTCAAAATATGCCAACACCTTTGAAACACGTAATTTAAACATGACAAACAATTAGAAATATTTGGAGAGAGAGACGTTTTAGGGATCAGACACGCACAAACACGTCAAGGCTCTATCTAATGATGATGATAATCTGATATAAAACCGGAAAAAACTTTTTTGTGTTGCTAAACGCTCAGTGGACGCACACTTCACCCTGCGCAGCAGCGCAGTCAGCACCGGTTTGGATGAAGCTGTGACAGACGGCTGGTGCTTCTGTAACAATATAACCTGCCTATATAACTTCATGTGTTGATACAACCATGCTCCTCTACAGCTGAGGCTGTGAAGAGCCTCCTCCTCCCGTCGCTGCTGTAGCTCTGGAGTTGTGTGTATTTTATTTATTTTCAGGTTTCATATCGAACTATTCTGGCTTTACTTCTTAAACGGTTCTTTAATAAACCAAGGATAGGCCTACTTAATTCACTAAATCTGTTTCTTCCCTCCAGCCTTTGACCTGTCCCAGTCACACCACTACTAACAGAAGAGAATTAAATATTTTTTCTGGACTCCACTTCACCCAAAATGACTTCGATCCGTGATCTCTCTTTTTTTCTCTCTCCCTCTTTCCTCGTTTGCGTCATGGCCGCAGGTGAGCAGGATGCACCTACCTCCTAATATGGTGGTCAGGATCTCCTTATATGGCTATTCATGTATGGAGATCTATGCTAATTGCTGATCACCGGGGGCGTGTTGTTAGTTTACGATGGGTTGGCATTCATGATCTTACACACGTGTTTACGATCAAATCTGAGTTTCCCGCACCGTTCATGAATCCGGAGTAGAGTTTTAGTAGAGTGAGCTTTTATGTGCAAATCTACACACAGATTTACTCACGTTTCATGAATGAGACCCATTGTACGGTTTAGGTGTTTATACATATAAACATGCATTTCATACATGTAGCAAGTAGTGTAACTGGCTAAAACAGTCAGGGAATGCAAATCTCGGCAGGTCCAAAAACTGCTATGCAGAATACTGCATCCCCGTCCCCGTGATGAATGATCCAGTTCCACATTTTCTGTGCGCCGCGCCCACACGCTCCCCGCTCTCCGCTGAGCCCTGTCCTCCTCATGTCTCCGTAGCAACCAGACAACATCGTGTACGTGATGGACGCGTCCATCGGCCAGGCCTGCGAGTCCCAGGCCAAAGCCTTCAAGGACAAAGTGGACGTCGCCTCGGTGATCGTCACCAAGCTGGACGGACACGCCAAGGGGGGCGGAGCTCTGAGCGCGTGAGTCTCACTCTGTCTGCTGCTGCACTGTCCATTATACAGTTACAACAGTTAGTTCTGACCGAGTCATTTGATTGGACAAGAGACAGTGACAATGGTGCAAAGTATCATTTTATTTTATTTTAATGTTTATTTAACAGGGACGATACATACAGGTAATACTCAGAAAATTAGAATATCGTGAAAAAGTTCATTCATTTAAGTAATTCAACTTAAAAGGTGAAATGAATATATTATTTAGACTCATAACAGGCATTGCAAGATATTTCAAGCTTTTATTTGTTAGAATTTTGATTATTATGGCTTACAGCTTATGAAAACCCCAAAATCAGAATTAGAATATCGTGAAAAAGTTCAATGTTGTAGCTCAAATTGTCACAGCCTCGTCAGCCAATTAATCCAAAACACCTGCAAAGGGTTCCTGAGCCTTTAAAAGCTCTCTGTCTGGTTCAGTACAGTTCGCAATCATGGGGAAGTGAATGAACTTTTTCACGATATTCTAATTTTCTGAGTATTACCTGTACAACATTGCCACAAAGAATGAAAAATGCGATGCAGACAAGACGTCTAGCTGCAGCTAATGGTCTTTGTCCCTGGTCAGGCTAAAGAAGGATAAAAGATACTGAATACCGTTACAATAAGTGCAATAATACAAATACAGTGAATAATACAGTGAATAGTTATCATGAATAAATAAACACAGCTACAAAATTTAGATTAAGAAATTGCACAGATTAAATACATTAAACGTTAGTAAAATGCTGTATTGACAGTGACTTGAGAGAAGTTAATGTTCACATTTCTGCTGCTGCTTAAGCCGATGTTTATCATTCGTGTCACCTCAGCTAGCCAGAGAAATCAAGCGAGATGGTGAAAAGCCAAGGACTATTACCAAGGCTCTTTTCTGACAAGCTGAGGTGACACGACTGACTTTTCACCGTATCCTTTGAGCGTTTTCACTGTGTTAAATCGTTGGTACTTGGTACGTTGATGATACTTTGCACCATCGACACTGGCACCTTCTTGTATCATTTTCCTTCCTTTTTTTGGCATTTCCAATATGTCCTCACTGAGATCTCTGGTCTTTGCCATAGCAAGTCTTGCGTTGACATGAAAATGACTGAAATGTCACAAGTCGGTCAACTTTTATAGTCAGAAAACTGGTAAAAAAAAAAAAAAAAAAAACAACTCCCAGGAACACTGAAAATAATTGTTAACACTTTAGACCCTTAAAGAGAATGGTTTGTTCCAACATCCTATGGACTTTTGTCTTGGTATCACTGGGGTATGAATCATTTTGGACATGGTGGTTTTTGTTAGAATAAACACCTTTAACAATGTAACTTTACTTAAATAAACTGGTCATGGCTGCAGACTTTCCCTCATGTCCTATTCATGTCAAATCTGAGTTGAAATACAAAATTAAGAAATTCCCTGTATTTGCCAGAGGTATGAATCATTTTGCGGACGGACTGTAACAGCACTCCCTCTGTGTGATGTTGCTTCAATATAGTATATATTTTTTTAACAATATTTTTTATTGAAATTTCAAATGCATTTCAAACTCAACATTGAATGTACAAAAATTTTCACCCATACCCCTCGAACAGACAAAAAAATAAAATAAAAAAGCAAATGGACTGTGACATCAGACAAAAATAAATAAATAAAATACAATACAATAAAATAAAAGGCAGGATCATTTCATAACCTGTTATTCAGACAGTGTTATCTGTTTCATTGGTCAGTGTTGTTTAAATAATAACATTGATGGGAAAATAAAAATAAAAATCCTCTTCCTCCTGCAGCGTGGCGGCCACCAGGAGTCCCATCATCTTCATCGGGACGGGAGAACACATCGACGACTTCGAGCCCTTCAAGACTCAGCCCTTCATCAGCAAACTGCTCGGTAATATCGCCCGCGGCGACCGCAGACGGACCGACGTGGATGCTGCCGAGTGTTTCCATGGAAACGGTGACTAACTCCCTCCTCTTCTCTCCGTCAGGGATGGGCGACATCGAGGGGCTGATCGACAGAGTCAACGAGCTCAAACTGGACGACAACGAGGAGCTCATCGACAAACTCAAACACGGTGAGACAACCATCACATGCTGCAGCGTTCAGAGGGATTATTATGGGATGGAGCTGCTCCACACAGACACGTCAATAACCTTGAAGTGGAGCTCAGACCAGATGTTGACGTGTTGGACCAGGCTCCACTCTGTGCAGACCTGTGGTTATAAACAGGAAGCAGCATATTTACTCACACTGGTTCATAGTGATGATTGAATGATAAAGTAATCTGCCCACAGGTGTAATCAGATTACTTTATCATTCAATCATCACTAGGGCTGTCAGTTTTTAGAAAAATGAGGTTCGAACGATTACCCCCCCCCCCCCCCCCCCGCACCGGTGTTTTATTTTGAAAACTGACCGGATACTCTCGTTGTTTCATGTTTGACTTCCTGCCCAGCTTGACGCGATTGCTCGCGGCTCTCACACAAAATAGACCAGACGCTGCAGGGCGCGAGCCGGCCGCGGAGCTGCACGCCGCGACACCACACCAGCGGTTAATATGGGCACAGAAAGTAAACTGGCTCCGCTTCTCGGCTGTTCGCGGCCCTTCCGCGTCCGGTGGACGTTCCGCGGCGCTATGCAGGCACCGGGCTGCAGCCAAAGACGGTAAATAGAGAATCTTTGCTGCAGCCTGCATATCGAGCAGCTCATTACTCAGGGATGCAAACAGCGCGCCGAAAAGCGAAACTCGCTTTTTTCATGACCAATTAGGTGACTTGTGTGAATCGTTCAGATCCGAAGGCAAGGCAAGGCAAGGCAATTTTATTTGTATAGCCCGTTTTTACAAACAGTTTGTCTCAAAGGGCTTTACATGGCATCGTAACAACATCCTCTGTCCTTAGACCCTCACATCGACTGAGGAAAAACTCCATGGAAAACCCTTTTAACAGGGAAAAATCGGAGAAACCTCAGGGTGAGCAACAGAGGAGGGATCCCTCACCCAGGACGGACAGACGTGCAATAGATGTTGTTACAGACAAGAAAACAGTTTACAGTTTGTCACAGAATGTGCGAAATATGGAAATGTTAGCAGGAGTTGATGAAGGCAGTCTCTGCTGAGGGGAGGGGGCGGGGGGGGGGCGAAGAGTTTTTGTTTTTGGGAGGGGGGTCTGAGCGTCTCAGCTGGGGTCAGTAAAGTGTTTTTCTAACAGGCTGACAGTGACAATCACGTGAAACTGAGGTGAACTCATTCATGGTCTCTGATTACACTGGTAACAGCCGACCTCCAATGTAGACGCGCGACGTGCGCTCTCATTAAAGCGGCGCGTATCCGCGTGCAGTCGGTGCGACGGCGACGCTGTTTTTTCCCCCTGTGCATGTCTATGGAGCTGTGGCCGTGGACATACACGGTTCCCTATGTTGCTGTGTCAGGCAGGTGTTTCCACGGAGCTCTGCCCCGTTTCAGAGGTGAAGGAAGCCCTGAGTGGAAAGACGTCGCCTCCGCGATGTAGAATGTGTTCAATTAAAGTGAAACTAACACATTATAGAGGCCTATATGTCCATTACACACTGAATGAAACATCCCATGTCTTTATTTATTCAGTTTATTTTAATAGTAAGAATTATGACTAACATTCAGTGAAGACCTAAAATTCAGTATCTCCAAAATTGAAATATTGCAAAGGATTTTTTTTTTTTTAAGCATTTTTAATATAGAAATGTTGGCCTTCTGAAAACTATGTCCATCTATATGCACTCAATACTTGGTTTGGGTTGAACTACTGGAAATTGACTTTTCCGTGATATCGTAATGCAATCATTTGTTAATGCGCACCCCCCCCCCCCCCGACAATTCCTCTCTTTTTTGGTCCTGACCCGTTTGCATCCCTGATTACTGCTCGAATACGAACTTTTCCCCCCACATTCGAACGAATATTCGAATGTCGAATAAAAAGTGACAGCCCTAATCATCACTATGAACCAGTGTGAGTATGTATTCGGATTCGTATTTGAGAAGAAACGGGAAGTGGGCGCACTGACTTCAGTCGAGCTAGTGCTACGCCGAGCTAGCCGGCTAACTTCCGCTTTAGCTCTGGGCTAACTAGAACGGGAATAAGATATTTTAATGGTGCGGCTCTTCTAGACTTTCCAAACGTAATGTGACTGAATGGATCAAACTCTGGTAGAGAAACCAGTCGTTTCGTGGGGTTGTGACACTCAAATAAAATGATCCACCGTTAGAGCTGCTTCAGTTCATCTGCTGACAGGGACCAAAATGTTCTTGACAGAAAGTGGGGTGGGTGGGGGGGTGTTTACCCAGCGTCCAGCGTCCCCGGTGTGTGTCTGGTGTCCATGGTAACGGTCCTGGTGAGGCAGCAGTGCATTGTGGGTAATGTGAGTGCTGTGTCCCTGCAGGCCAGTTCACCCTCAGAGACATGTACGAGCAGTTCCAGAACATCATGAAGATGGGTCCCTTCGGTCAGATCATGGTGAGAACACGCCAACAACACGCTAACAACACGCCAACAACACTTGATGGCAGACTGGTTCATGGGAAGGGAGGACAGGCCGGTCTAACAGTGTGTGTGTGTGTGTGTGTGTGTGTGTAGGGCATGATCCCAGGCTTCGGTACAGACTTCATGAGCAAAGGAAACGAACAGGAGTCGATGTCCAGACTGAAGAAGCTGATGACCATCATGGACAGCATGAACGACCAGGGTAAACAAATTCAACTCCGGCTGTATGTTCCTAACATCTTGCGTCTAAAAGAAGGAATCTGAAGAAGTTTATTTACTTCAACAAGCCGACATGTTTGTAAAACTAGATCTAATTCAAAGTCTGGCGGAGTCGAGACCCAAGTTGACGCTCGGTGTGTTCAGGTGCAGTGGGAAGCTCCCGTTGGTGTCAGAAACACAGGAATATCAACTCTGGACTTGAAGCTTCAAGTAAATAAACTTCTGGTTCATGTTTGAGTCTCCACCTGACGCTGTCTGGTTCCTCCCCCTCCAGAGCTGGACAGTAAGGACGGGGCCAAGCTGTTCAGTAAGCAGCCCAACAGGATTCAGCGAGTGGCTCGGGGCTCCGGCGTCGCCACCAGAGACGTTCAGGAGCTGCTGACTCAGTACACCAAGTTCGCCCAGATGGTCAAGAAGATGGGGGGCATCAAGGGGCTGTTCAAAGGTGAGGGGGGGGCATCAAGGGGCTGTTCAAAGGTGAGGGGGGGGCATCAAGGGGCTGTTCAAAGGTGAGGGGGGGGCATCAAGGGGCTGTTCAAAGGTAAATTGACACTAACTAGACCACAGACCCACTGGACTAAATGTTGAAGCAAACACCAGAAATACATAAATATTTGTTCTGAGACTGTCGATGTACGTTCAGATTACGGCCAATGGCCTGAATTTATGGAATAGTGTAGAGAAATTTCTGGGAAAAAAATGGTACAATTTCTCCCAAAACGTTAAAACATTTCTAGAAAAATTGTCCCAAAATTTTTTTTTTAAAAACAATGGTTTTTTTATCTAGAAAAAGTGGTAAGTTAAAAAAAAAATGTATTAATTAAAAAAAAGGAGGTAAAAATTTCTAAAAATACGTATTGTACGTCATCAATAATCATATTGATTCCTGGTCTGACCTGGACTGTGGCCAGATGTGACCAGATGTGACCAGATGTGGTCACTGTCACAGGATTATTACACTGGTTCAGTTTCATCAGTTTGTTTCCTCACTAGTTGTTTTCATACAACACTCATTAATCTGTAGAGAGAGACAGAGAGGAAGAGGTAAATCCATAGAATAGAATATACAACACCAAACTAAACCATGTCCAAGAGTCTCAGTGAGGATCGTCTCCGCTCCACGCAGCTTCTCCAATAACTTTATTTTGAAAGGACAGACCAGATGTGTTGACGTGTCGGATATAAACTCTGACTCCTCCTTTATGGTTATTATGGGATTGGAACGAGACCTGATGAACCTCCAGTTGTTTCAGGTGTAAAAGCAGAAACCAGATCTGAGACACCTCTGATACCACATGGAGTCGTAGACAACCAGTCACAGCTGGACACCAAGACCTGGAGACCAGAGACAGCACAACTGTCTCTAACTGTCTCTGTGTCTCTGTCTGTCTGTCTTTAATTGTCAATTCAATTAGCTTTATTGGCATGAACAGAGATTTGTTTTTGCCAAAGCGTTTTACGCAGTACTTACATATACAGTATGCACCACAACATTGCAATTCATATTCAGAACAGCACAAAATACACAACAAATATTCATCAACAATATAAATACAAATCTATGCATCTGTGATGTCATACTGAGTCCCTCAGGCTGTCTTTAATGGAGGTGGTCTCTCTATGTTTTTAACTGTTTGTCTCTCCGTCTCTAACTGCCTGATTCTCTCTGTCTGTCTCTCTGTCTGTCTGTGTCCAGGAGGAGACATGTCCAAGAACGTGAACCCGTCTCAAATGGCCAAACTGAACCAGCAGATGGCCAAGATGATGGACCCTCGAGTGCTGCACCACATGGGTGAGGCCACGCCCCTAACGTTAAGGCCACGCCCCTAAACGTTAAGACCACGCCCCTAACGTTAAGACCACGCCCCCTAACGTTAAGGCCACGCCCCCAAACGTTAAGGCCACGCCCCCAAACGTTAACCAATACTCTGACCTAGAGCTCTGTAAAAGAGAGTAAGGACAGCATTGGTCCAATGGCAGCGCCTCCTGGTGGAGGAATATGGGTTTTACAAAAGAACTGACATCTCTGCATTGTTGGTGAATGAGCAGTGTGGTGTTTTCAATAATTTAAGGACATTTATAGATCACCCACGTTAATAGCATCATTGAGGATCCTTTACAGATAAACATTAACACATAAAAAAAGCAGTTTTCTACATGAATGTTTCAATCTACATTTTATAATAAAAAAATATATTATTATTATAAGTATAATCTGATATGACCAAGACACCTAAAAACAAAAACACGGCCGTTTTCATCAGTTTAGCAGCAAGTGGGCAACACACATACATTGGAGTGAATGGGTTTTCTGGGCGCTGTTGCAATACCCATATCCTGCCACTAGGGGGCATGAGGCTTTAACCACGGGAGTCAATGGAGGTGTCCTTACTCTCTTTTACACTGCTCTAGTCTGATGGGTCAGAGACTGATCTGAGTGTTTTAAGCCAGGGACACACCGGGCCTCGTCGGGCGTCGTCGGCAGCTCGTCTGTTTGGTGTGTTCCTCTCCGTCGGCTCTTGTCGGGTCTCGTCGGGGCCGATTGAACATGCTCAGTCGGGACTCGTCGGCCGTCGGGAGAGTAGACTCGTCGGGTACTCTGATTGGCTGTGTGCTAGCTATGGCGATTCTGATTGGCGGTGCCCTAAGCGAATCAGCGCGGTGTGTGGGAGGGACGGAAGTGACCACAGTAAACAAACGGTGTCCTAGCCTGTCCTACAGTAAAAATGGTATACACCAGGCATCACCAAATGGCGGACCTCGGTCCGGACCCGGACCGAGTGATGGTTCGATCCGGACCCGAGACCAATCTCTAATAATAACATTTTTTTCCGACGGGACAGCGGGCTCAGCTATAGGTCAATACGGCAGCTTCACTCAATTGAGCCAATCAGATCGTTTGTTTACCCGGTGCGGCCAGTGCGTCTGAGAGGGACAGAGAAAGGAGACGGAGTGATGACAGCCTTGCTCCAAAATAAAAAAAAGTTGATGCTGAAGTCAAAGGCGAGCCGCTGGGCGTTTGTGGCCGCCGCCGCCGCCTTGGTTAAGCGTGTGTGCGCCGCGTGGGGGCCGTTCAGATGGGTCTCTTGCGCGCACAAGCCCATTACTTTAACTTTTTAAGCGTCGTGGCGGTGTGTTCCTGGCTTAAGGTGGACTGGCTGCTCATTAACCAGCCTCTATGTCTTGTTTTAAGGTGGACCGGCTGCTCACTAACCAGTCTTGTTTTAAGGTGGACTGGCTGCTCACTAACCAGCCTCTGTGTCTTGTTTTAAGGTGGACCGGCTGCTCACTAACCAGTCTTGTTTTAAGGTGGACTGGCTGCTCACTAACCAGCCTCTGTGTCTTGTTTTAAGGTGGACCAGCTGCTCACTAACCAGCCTGTATGTCTTGTTTTAAGGTGGACTGGCTGCTCACTAACCAGCCTCTGTGTCTTGTTTTAAGGTGGACTGGCTGCTCACTAACCAGCCTCTGTGTCTTGTTTTAAGGTGGACCGGCTGCTCACTAACCAGCCTCTGTGTCTTGTTTTAAGGTGGACCGGCTGCTCACTAACCAGCCTCTGTGTCTTGTTTTAAGGTGGACTGGCTGCTCACTAACCAGCCTGTATGTCTTGTTTTAAGGTGGACCAGCTGCTCACTAACCAGTCTTGTTTTAAGGTGGACTGGCTGCTCACTAACCAGTCTTGTTTTAAGGTGGACTGGCTGCTCACTAACCAGCCTCTCTATGTCTTGTTTTAAGGTGGACTGGCTGCTCACTAACCAGTCTTGTTTTAAGGTGGACTGGCTGCTCACTAACCAGCCTCTCTATGTCTTGTTTTAAGGTGGACTGGCTGCTCACTAACCAGCCTCTATGTCTTGTTTTAAGGTGGACTGGCTGCTCACTAACCAGCCTGTGTGTCTTGTTTTAAGGTGGACCAGCTGCTCACTAACCAGTCTTGTTTTAAGGTGGACTGGCTGCTCACTAACCAGTCTTGTTTTAAGGTGGACTGGCTGCTCACTAACCAGCCTCTCTATGTCTTGTTTTAAGGTGGACCGGCTGCTCACTAACCAGCCTCTGTGTCTTGTTTTAAGGTGGACCAGCTGCTCACTAACCAGTCTTGTTTTAAGGTGGACTGGCTGCTCACTAACCAGTCTTGTTTTAAGGTGGACCGGCTGCTCACTAACCAGCCTCTGTGTCTTGTTTTAAGGTGGACTGGCTGCTCACTAACCAGTCTTGTTTTAAGGTGGACTGGCTGCTCACTAACCAGCCTCTCTATGTCTTGTTTTAAGGTGGACCGGCTGCTCACTAACCAGCCTCTGTGTCTTGTTTTAAGGTGGACTGGCTGCTCACTAACCAGTCTTGTTTTAAGGTGGACCGGCTGCTCACTAACCAGCCTCTGTGTCTTGTTTTAAGGTGGACCGGCTGCTCACTAACCAGCCTCTGTGTCTTGTTTTAAGGTGGACCAGCTGCTCACTAACCAGCCTGTATGTCTTGTTTTAAGGTGGACTGGCTGCTCACTAACCAGCCTGTGTGTGTGTTTTAAGGTGGACCGGCTGCTCACTAACCAGCCTCTGTGTCTTGTTTTAAGGTGGACTGGCTGCTCACTAACCAGCCTCTATGTCTTGTTTTAAGGTGGGATGGCGGGCCTCCAGTCCATGATGCGTCAGTTCCAGCAGGGCGCCGCCGGCAACATGAAGGGCATGATGGGATTCAACAACATGTGACCGCCGCCGACCAATCAGCTGCCTTAAAAAACACAGAGAGTTCAGAGTCAAAGCTCCGCCCCCGACAGGTACAGGTACAGGTGGAGGGGGCGGGGCTTAGGGAGAGAAGGGGCGGGGCTTAGAGAGAGGAAGGGGCGGGGCTTAAAGAGAGGAAGGGGCGGGGTTTAAAGAGAGGAAGGGGCGGGGCTTAGAGAGAGGAAGGGGCGGGGCTTAAAGAGAAGAAGCTGCTTGTAGAGACAGGACAGACGTCTCTGCTCGTTAATTTAATTCTGTATAAGATGTTTATTATGTGAGAGGTTTAACGGAGTGGAGTCGGCTCTGATTGGACGAGCCGACGCCACGTCATGATGATGTCATGATGATGATGATGTAATGATGTGTAATGATGAAGATGAAGATGACATTTAGTTAGTGACAGTATTTTTGTCATAATAAACATTTGTATCGCACCATTTTAAACCTGCTGAGTCGTCATTTCACACACACACACACACATCTGTTCCCTTCCTCCATCCTTCCTTTTCCCCCTCCTTCCTTCCCTTCATCCTTCCTTCTTCTTCTTTCCTCTTTTGATCCAATTGACCCAATCTGTTCCCTCCCTCCGTCTTTCTTTCCTTCCCTTTTCCCTTCCTTCTTTCCCTTCCTTCCTTCCTTTAAAGAATCTGTTCCCTCCCTCCATCTTTCCCTTCCTTCTTTCTTCCTTCTTCTTCCTTCCTTGAACAAATCTGTTCCCTCCCTCCATCTTTTTTTCCTTCCTTTTTCCCTTCCTTCTTTCCTCAATCCTTTTTCCCTCCCTTCCTTCCCTTCCTTCTTACTTCTTCCTTCCTTTTTGACCCAATCTGTTCCCTCCCTCCTTCTATCTTTCCTTCCTTCCTCCCATTTTTCCCTCTATCCCTCCTTCTTTCCCTTCTTCCTTCCTTCTTTCCACAATCCTTTCCCCCATCCTTTCTTCCTTCTTCTTCCTTCCTTGAACGAATCTGTTCCCTCCATCCATCTTTTTTTCCTTCCTTTTTCCCTTCCTTCTTTCCTCAATCCTTTTTCCCTCCCTTCCTTCCCTTCGTCCTTACTTCTTCCTTCCTTTTTGACCCAATCTGTTCCCTCCCTCCTTCTATCTTTCCTTCCCCATTCCCTTCCTTCCTCCCATTTTTCCCTCTATCCCTCCTTCTTTCCCTTCTTCCTTCCTTCTTTCCACAATCCTTTCCCCCATCCTTTCTTCCTTCCTTGAACAAATCTGTTCCCTCCCTCCATCTTTTTTTCCTTCCTTTTTCCCTTCCTTCTTTCCTCAATCCTTTTTCCCTCCCTTCCTTCTTACTTCTTCCTTCCTTTTTGACCCAATCTGTTCCCTCCCTCCTTCTATCTTTCCTTCCCTTTTCCCTTCCTTCTTTCCTCCCATTTTTCCCTTTATCCTTCCATCCTTGACCCAGGAGGACAACAAACCTGCTGTGACCTGCTGGTAGTTCAACTACATCATGTTTTGTGCTGCGTCGAGTATTTCAACTACTTTTGGTTCTCTTTTTTTTTTAAATAGTTGAACTTCTCAATTTATAAACTACAATTTTGGCCAAGATCATGAAATCCTTTTTTATATACAGTAGCCTATATATATATATATATAGAAAAAAAAGACTTCTATAATATAACTTTATTTGACCATTATTGTGTTCCAGAACTCTCTCTGAATGATGTCATGACCTGCCGAGCCAGCGCTGCCTCTGATTGGCTGTGGCCGTGACGTTGCTGTCATGGTTTTAAACATGGTTGTTCCAGAGAAACTGAACATTTTCTACTGACTGGTTTAGATTTCTGACTGACCAGCGGCTGTTGGAGCAGGTTTACATTTATGATAGATAGATAGATAGATAGATAGATAGATAGATAGATAGATAGATAGATAGATAAATACATAGATAGATAGATAGATACATACATACATACATACATACATACATACATACATACATACATACATACATACATACATACATACATACATACATACATACATACATACATACATACATACATACATACATACATAGATAGATAGATAGATAGATAGATACGTAGATGGATAGATAGATAGATAAATACATAGATAGATAGATAGATAGATAAATACATAGATAGATACATACATACATACATACATACATACATACATACATACATACATACATACATACATACATACATACATACATACATAGATAGATAGATAGATACTTTATTTATCCTGAAGGAAATTCAGTTTCTCAGCTGCACAATAAACAACATCATTCAACAGTAATAAGACATAAAATAGTTTTTTTTAAAAAGAGTGCATTGAGAATAGAATAAATGAAAAACAACTAATAGCCCATGGTAATGATGAAAATGTAGGAATGCAGTGGAAAGTACAAGTGCATAATAGTATGTGGGACATCATTCATCCCCTCAACTTAGTTTCATATCCACCACATGTTGATGTTTTTAACTCTGAGTTAATGAGCAGAAGCAGCAGAAACTCAGACTGTTGCAGGTCCAGTTGAAGGCTCCTCGTAGCCGTTTCACTGCTCTGCTCTACGAAGACAAAGAGCAGAATCTGTAAAAATACCAAACCGAGAACAACAGCTTTTAGTGTTTTTCATCGTCAGGTTGAAGCATCAAATGATGAACAACTACCAAGTCTAGAATAGATACTGCACGTTGCCTTGGTTTCACAGAGCTTTTTTGGATGGACAGCAAAATAAAAAGCCCAATAACTCTGGAAATTTTAGCAGCACCAATATCACATTCTACCAGATTAAAGAGAATATGCCTTTACACTTTGGTTGGTCAAAGAAAATATTTTTTTTAAATGCAGATACTGCCCTTTGCCTTTGTAGAGCAGAGCAGATGGTCAGATGTCAACATCTGAGCCTGTAGAACTGGTGAGGAGGATTTACATCGGTCAAAGTGAGGGACCGGTCACTTCACGGTTTCCCCAGAAACACTGTGTTGTGTTGTGTTGTTTTCTGACTTTCAGTGTTTTGTTGATCTGCAGTGGGTTGAGCCCTCTGAGCCACCATAGAATTAAAAAAACATGTCAGTTCAGAAGAAACTTTATCCAGTCAGAGGAAAAACAACATTATACTTGATACAGACCATGATCAACTTTATTCCAACAGATCATCACTAACTCTGGCAGCACATGTTTATTTTATAATAAAGAGTTATATTATATATTACATACATATATATATAATATCTGTGCTGCAGCCCCCTCCTACGTCACTGATACTATCGATTATTGATTTGTTTTTAACTTGTGGAAATGTGTTGAAACTTTTCAGTGGGCGCGGCTGCGTCGAAGCTGTTCTCTAGGAGAGAGAGAGAGAGAGGTCTCACTCCGACCACAAACCTGGACCGGGTCTTCTTCCAAACCATCAACTGCACCTTTATGCTGCCACAAGCAAGGACATAACTAATAAGAAAGCTGCCAAAACGTAGCTGCTCTATTCTGGAGAAATGTTCTGTAAGTGACTTGTAACTTTAGGTCTCTGGCTGTTTTTTGCTTTTTGTTGTGTTTTTTTTGTTTGCTTTATTGTCTCTCTTTCTGTTCCCATGGATGTAGTTTATATACTGATGTACGCATAGACATATTGAAAAGTTCATTTGCAAAAGCAGATAAGTGCCATTTTGAAAAAAATGAGCTCTTTACATAGTGTTGTTTTCAATAAAACTTTATTTTTTTTAGATACATCTGTTTTGTTACGTCTCATCTACTTGGTCAAAGCCACTCAACTTTGGTTTGACTGATATCACTTGGTGTAAATAATAATTAAAAATTGTTTTGAAATTTTTTTGAAAACGGAGTTATCTGCTTTTGCAAATGAACTCTTCATATATATATGTCTATGGATGTACGTATGTATGCGATTTCTGTGTCGCACAATTAAAAATAAATAAATCAATAAATAAAAAAGTGAAAAAATAAAACAACAGTGTGTCTGTTTGCGGCTCAGCTGGGTTGTTGGGTTGTGGTGTTGGTGCAGGAATCCCAGGCGGAGTGACACCTCCCTCCCTCTGTCCTCTGGGTTGTTGGGTTGTGGTGTTGGTGCAGGAATCCCAGACGGAGTGACACCTCCCTCCCTCTGTCCTCTGGGTTGTGGTGTTGGTGCAGGAATCCCAGGCGGAGTGACACCTCCCTCCCTCTGTCCTCTGGGTCGTGGTGTTGGTGCAGGAATCCCAGGCGGAGTGACACCTCCCTCCCTCTGTCCTGTCGACGCTCTGAGCTCCGACGTGGCGTCAGGCCGCCGCCATGTTGTTCTGCTGCGTTGTCACAGCGGAGCGGCGCTGACTGGTTCTGGTCCAGAGACCCGGACTCAGTCAGGACTCACACTCACCTGGACTCACCTGGACTCACCTGCAGTCAGTCTGTCAGCTGGACCCTGTGACGTCACCCGGTTCCGCACGTGTCACCTGGACTCTGTGACGTCAGTGACCCGCAGCCCCGGACCCCGCAGCTTCCCAGCGAGCCTCAGGCCCCCCAGGACCAGGACCAGGTCCAGGACCAGGACCAGGACCAGGTCTAGTCCAGGACCAGGTGAGACTCTGACCCACTTACCTGCACGGCTCTGTGTGACGTCATCAGACCGGGTTTTAAACATCAGCTGATGAATGAAATGATGTCATCGATCGGTATTTGGTTTATTGGTATTGGGACCTGAAAGTCCTGCTGGACCTGGTCCTGGTCCTGGTCCTGGTCCTGGTCCTGGTCCTGGTCCTGGTCCTGGTCCTGGTCCTGGTCCTGGTCCTGGTCCTGGTCCTGGTCCTGGTCCTGGTTCTGGTCCTGGTCTCTGGTCCTGGTTCTGGTCCTGGTCCTGGTCCTGGTCCTGGTCCTGGTCCTGGACCTGGACCAGGACCAGGACCAGTCAGTCTGCTTTGTGACGTCACGTGTTGGTTGTTTACCTGTGAATGAAGTATAATTGTGTCCTATGATGAAGTAGTCTGTGGTGTAAATCTACTATGTGATACTCAGATATACTCAGTACAACTAAACTATCTAACTATAGTAAACAGAGTAGTATTAGTACTATCTGTCCATCAGTCTGTGAATCTTCTCCTTCACCAGCTCAGAGTCTCTAGAAGTTTAAATGTGAAGCAACTGGACTTGAAGACGTTTAATGTTCCATCTGACCAGCTGAGTCCGGTCCAACTATCTGGTCTCAGGTCCAGGTCTGGTGAAAACCCTCTTGGAGCTTTTCCACTACACTTCCACGGCTCGGCTCAGCACGGCTCGGCTCAGTAAAGGTGCTTTTAGAGGTTAAAGACCTGGACCTCCAGACCAGATAGTTGGACCGGTCTCAGCTGGTCAGAACATTAAACGTCTTCTAGACTCAGAACCAGGTCCAGTTGCTTCACATTTAAACTTCCTTGAGATAAAGTAAATGTCAGTGGTTCTCAGAGTGTCAAAGTGGGGGGGTTGACAGGGTTCAAGGGTCCACAACTTTTTCTGGACATTTTACCAGTTTTTACTAGAATTTTTTCACTTTTTTAATCATTGTTTTAATTTTTTTTCTTTTCTTTTTTTTAAATTTGCCACTTTTCCTCTCAATTTTTCTGTTCTACTTTTTACTATTTTTTAAAAGAAGTTTTACCCCTTTTTGTATTATTGTTTGCCCCCCTTTTTGAGAAATTTTACCACTTTTCTCTATAATATTTAGAAAAATTTTACCACTTTTTTCATTATTGTTTGACTTTTTTTTTTTTTTTTTAATTTTACCACTTTTCCTGAGAAATTTTTCACAAAAAAAAGCAAAATTTTACCACTTTTTTCTACATTAAAAAAAAAAGTTTTTTGTTTATTTTTTTGTGAGAATTTGTACCACTTTTTTCCCCAGAAATGTCTCTATAATCTACGCCTAATTTAAACGTACATTGATAGTTTGTGTATTTCTGGTGTGTTGTCCAATGGGGGTCCGTGGTCTAGTTTGTGTCAGTTTTGGGTCCTTGATATAAAACAGTTAGAGAACCAGCGTCTATGTGATACAAGTATGAACTCATATGATGAAATAATAATATAAAGAACTGTTTTTGATGAATAGGAAAATAAAACTCTACATCCACAGATGTGAATGGAGCCACAGAAACCAAGTCTTCATCAATTCAAAGTAGAAATTCTAGATGTAAACACTAGAAAAGCTCTAAAACATCTGGACGGTTATAAACTACAAACATCTGTATGGAGTTAAAACACTAACACTTGTCTGTGTATTATAACTAACCCTATATTATATTATATTATATTATATTATATTATATTACAGGGGTGCAAACTTGTCACCTTTCGGCGAAATTCGCCGTTTTGGATCCCAAATTGGTCATTTGTGTGATTCGTGTAAATCCGCAATAAAAAAAATTTTTAGAGCGGGGGGGGGGGGGTCCGGCGAGGCGAGGCGAGGCGAGGCGAGGCAATGCACCTGTCTCTTTAAGGCGCGTGCACCTTATCTGAATGACAACGAGTGGTGGCAGCGCTCCTCTTCTGTCCAGCTATATACACCTGAAGCTTCACTTTTAATACAGACTAACTAACGCGACTTTTTGAGCATGGCGAGTGAAAGAGTCGGAGCTAGAAGATGCGCCAGCAGCGTTGTATAGGTCTGCTGTATGGGACCGCGTGTGTGTGATGATCGCGATCGCGGCCAATTAGCGATTAGCGCGTTTAGCATAATTAGCTCCAGTGTCTCCTTCTTCTCTGGAGGAGGGTCTGGCGAGTGAGACTAGCTCCAGAGCGACCTGTTCAGCAGCAGCAGGAGGAGGAGGAGGTTGACTGACTGTGGCAGGACCTCTGCCTCTGTTTCACTTTATGTTGCTGGTAAATAATGTGGTTGTAAAAGTAGTAGGCTAAAGTTAAATTATTTTGTATGCACTAATTAAAGGGGCAGAGCAAAAGACATTTTAGCTTTTATATTTTATAAGATATATTTTTTGTAAGAACCACAATTAATAAATATAGGTTATATATTTCAGTGAATATCTAATTGTTCTTAGCATTTGTTAGATAACTTTCTTTTCCCAATAAATTAAAACATGTTGGAACTATCAATGTCTCCTCTCTTGCAGCCAGAATCTCACTACTTTTAACCTCAGACTGTCACAATGATGTATCAGATGCCTCATTCTTTCAGTTTTAACCTGAATATACGAGACATGATTGATTTTCCCAACGATCAAAGTATACCAAACCGAACCGAAAACCATGACCACAAAACCGTGAACCGAACCGTTTGCTTGAACATCTTTTAAATACATATTGCCGCTTAATATGTTTTATGTAACCTATGGCATTTTTAAGCTTCATGTGTGTTATTGGACAGAAAGAGCAGCGCTGCCTCGGAGCATAGCCTACGTACAGAAAACACATTTACATCAATAAATAAATGTTTCACAATGAACCAATCAGTCTGTATTACATTTTATTTAGTTTGAAGGCAAGGTTTGCAAGGTTCATCTGATGGACATCAAGGGACAGATTCTCCAAGTTTTGCACAGCTTTTGCTCATGCTAAACCTGCAGGCTGAAGACCCCCTTCACATATTTCAAAACCAAACACAGAGAGACAGATTGTGCAGGTTTAACAGGAGCAAAAGCTGTGCAAACCTGAGTAAATCTGGACCCTAGTCTCATGCTAAAATTGACTGTAAATTCACCTTTAAAGTTGGTTTTTAAAAAAAATTCCCCGGGGGAGCATGCCCCCGGACCCCCCTAGGGGGTCGGTATCTTGTCACCTTTTTTACCCCTGATGAGTTTGCACCCCTGATATTATATTATGTTATATTATATTATATTATATTATATTATATTATATTATATTATATTATATTATATTATATTATATTATATTATATTATGTTATATTATATTATATTATATTATATTATATTATATTATATTATATTATATTATTATAATTGTCTGTTTATCTGTTAGTTGTATATGTGTGAATAAAAGAAGAACATAAATCTGACTTCCATGTTGTTTTTTCCAGGTTGTGACCTGGTGGCGTGTGCGACCCCGGTGTCGGTGCCGGTGCCGGTGTGGGCGTTAGGGCGTTGCCATGGCGACCTTCCCGGAGTACATCGCCCAGAACGAGGAGCGCGACGGCGTGCGGTTCAGCTGGAACGTGTGGCCGTCCAGCCGGCTGGAGGCCACGCGCATGGTGGTTCCCGTGGCGACGCTGTTCACGCCGCTGAAGGAGCGACCCGACCTGCCGCCGATCCAGTACGAACCGGTTCTCTGTAGCCGGGCAACGTGCCGCGCCGTCCTCAACCCGCTGTGGTACGACCTCATTTCAGTTTATTCCTTTCTTTTTTTTTAAATTTTGTTATTTCTAGAATCTCTACCTTGCACAAGGTCTGTGATTATTATTTCTTTACTGTTAGATCAAGGTGAGGTCGTGTTGGTTTCAGACCTCAGCTGTACATTTCTTTTCCGTATCTTTCTCACTAGTAAGAGAGAGAAGTCAATGTTTTGTTTTGTTTTATTTTATATGTGCAAATAAATAATAAAAATCTTTGCAAAGTTGCCATGTTTGTAGGCAGATGTTGGCAGTCAGTAATGATAAAGCCACGGTGGAGTGAAACAACATAAGAACACGAAAAATAATTATATTCTAACTATTCAAACCAACACAAAATAACATAAAATGTAATGTGATCATTAATGAAATAATAACACAGCTCATACTCGATCTTTAAAGGTGGTACAACTTTCTTTTCATTGGTCTTGTTGTTTTCAGACTTATATGTCACTTCTCATTAAAAAAACGCCACCACACTGTCTCTACCTGTCTGTCTCACCTGTCTCTCTACCTGTCTGTCTCTACCTGTCTGTCTCCAGCCAGGTGGACTACAGAGCCAAGCTGTGGGCCTGTAACTTCTGCTACCAGAGGAACCAGGTGAGAAACCTTCACTTCACCTGTTGCCTTTTTGCAATTTTGCATTGAAGTCAATGGGACGGGTGAAAAAAAAGAGCGAAAAAGACCAATCATTGGAGTTTAACAAACGTCTACTGCTCAGGCATACTTTCACCTAGAGACTCCATTTAAACTTTAAACAGTAGACACAAGTCTTGTGTATTGTCGTATTACTCCACGTTTTGATAGGTCATATAGTTTTTGATCAATCCCTGATCAATGACCATGATCATTTTTGGAGAAATTATGAGATTATAATGGGTGTGTATTGCATGGAATGTTCGTGTCAGAGTGCGTGACATCATCGGTTAGAGTGGGAGAGATGCCAGAAAAACTCCAGATTTTTTCTCTTTCCAAGCTCCAAACGGCCACAATTTACACTCCACACACATATTTTTTTCAGAAAATTGTAGACAAACTTGTTCTGTTTCTCACCATGTGCTCAAAATATCAGAGAGACTTACAGAACTTACAGAATCAGCCTCTGAGTGCGGCCACGTCTGTCCCTGCTCCTCATTGAGTCCAATACAAATATTTTCTGAGAGGAGCAGAACGGCCTGATGTTTTAAAACTGCCAGCGTCGCCAAAATATTTACTGTAGAAACACCAAATTGTACCGAAATTTTCAGTAAGTCCTTAGAGCAACGTTGATCTGTGTTTTGTTCTGATAGGAGTTACCGTTTTGTCATGCTAAGCCTAATTGTGAGGCCGGTTTAGAGGCAGAAAATGGCTCTTTTTGTCCACGTTTCTGTCTGTCTCAGCCTGCGGGGGCCCCTATCGCCGTGGTAACCTCTTTGATCCTCAGGCCAGAGCTCGTTAACTTCATAAACAATCCACCTGGCGCTCGTTTAAATGTTTATAAACACAGACACACACACACACACACACACACACACACACACACACACACACACACACACACACACCTACACACACACACACACACACACCTACACACACACACACACACACACACACACACACACACACACACACACACACACCTACACACACACACACACACACACACACACACACACACACACCTACACACACACACACACACACACCTACACACACACACACACACACACACACACACACACACACACACACACACACACACCTACACACACACACACACACACACACACACACACACACACACACACACACCTACACACACACACACACACACACACACACACACACAGGTAACCTAATGTGGTTACAGCTCCTCCATATCAGTGCTTATAGAAAGATGATCATGTGTCTGTCTGATCAGCTCTGTCTTGACCTTAAGATCGTGGGTTTGATTCCCATGTTGACAGAGATGGCACAACCCGCAGTAGCCCCGTGGCCCATTCAAAATTTCCCGAGAGGAAATTTTCTAGTTTTATCCTGTTGTTTATTTGTTGTTTGTTTATTTATTTGTTTGTTGTGCTGCAGTTCCCTCCGTCCTACGCGGGGATCTCGGAGGTGAACCAACCGGCCGAGCTGCTGCCTCAGTTCTCCACCATCGAGTACGTGGTCCAGGTGAGTCTCTCAGACCGGTGCAGACTAGAGCGCTGTAAAAGAGAGTAAGGACCATAGATATATATATCTCTATGGTAACGACAGCATTAGTCCAATGGCAGCGCCTCCTGGTGGAGGAATAACTGACATCTCTGCATTGTTGGTGAATGAGCAGTGTGGTGTTTTCAATAATTTAAGGACATTTATAGATCACCCACGTTAATAGCATCATTGAGGATCCTTTACAGATAAACATTAACACATAGGAGAGGAAAAACAAAACAGTTTTCTACATGAATGTTTCAATCTACATTTTATAATAAACAGATTATAAGTATAATCTGATATGACCAAGACACCTGAAAACTAAAACACGGCCGTTTTCATCAATTTAGCACTAAGTGGGCAACACACATACATTGGAGTGAATGGGTTTTCTGGGCGCTTTTGCAATACCCATATCCTGCCACTAGGGGCGCAAAACCCTTAAACCCTTAAACCCTTAAACCCTTAAACCCTTAAACCCTTAAACCCTTAAACCCTTAAACCCTTACCACGGGAGTCAATGGTGGTGTCGTTACTCTCTTTTACAGCTCTAGTCATTACTAGCTCTACGTGATTCCTAGTAAAACTGGTGCAACACATTGTAATTTAGTAATGACTAAATCTTGATTTAGTAAACACTTAGTGAGAGGTGGTGCAACCGGCCCCAGGTGAGCAGCCAGGTGTGTGACCCGTCCTGTGTGTGTGTGTGTGTGTGTGTGCAGCGCGGGCCCCAGATGCCGCTGGTCTTCCTGTACGTGGTGGACACCTGCATGGAGGACGAGGACCTGCAGGCGCTGAAGGAGTCTCTGCAGATGTCCCTGTCCCTGCTGCCGCCCACCGCGCTGGTCGGCCTGCTCACCTTCGGCCGCATGGTGCAGGTGCACGAGCTCGGCTGCGACGGCATCGCCAAGAGCTACGTGTTCAGAGGCGCCAAGGACCTGAGCGCCAAGCAGCTGCAGGTTAGAGCGCCGCTAACTAGCAACTAGCAACTAGTCAGCACCGCTAACTAGCAACTAGTAACTAGTCAGCACCGCTAACTAGCAACTAGTAACTAGTCAACTCTACTAACAACTAGTCAACTCTACTAGCAACTAGTCAACTCTATAGCTACGTGTTCAGAGGCGCCAAGGACCTGAGCGCCAAGCAGCTGCAGGTTAGAGCGCCGCTAACTAGCAACTAGTCAACTCTATTAACAACTAGTCAACTCTACTAACAACTAGTCAACTCTACTAGCTACGTGTTCAGAGGCGCCAAGGACCTGAGCGCCAAGCAGCTGCAGGTTAGACCCCGCTAACTAGCAACTAGCAACTAGCAAGCTCCGCTAACAACTAGTCAACTCTACTAACAACTAGTTAACTACACTAACAACTAGTCAACTCTACTAGCTACGTGTTCAGAGGCGCCAAGGACCTGAGCGCCAAGCAGCTGCAGGTTAGAGCCCGCTAACTAGCAACTAGCAACTAGTCAGAGCCGCTAACTAGCAACTAGCAACTAGCAAGCTCCGCTAACAACTAGTCAACTCTACTAACAACTAGTCAACTCTACTAGCAACTAGTCAACTCTATAGCTACGTGTTCAGAGGCGCCAAGGACCTGAGCGCCAAGCAGCTGCAGGTTAGACCCCGCTAACTAGCAACTAGCAAGCTCCGCTAACAACTAGTCAACTCTACTAACAACTAGTTAACTACACTAACAACTAGTCAACTCTACTAGCTACGTGTTCAGAGGCGCCAAGGACCTGAGCGCCAAGCAGCTGCAGGTTAGAGCGCCGCTAACTAGCAACTAGCAACTAGTCAACTCTATTAACAACTAGTCAACTCTACTAACAACTAGTCAACTCTACTAGCTACGTGTTCAGAGGCGCCAAGGACCTGAGCGCCAAGCAGCTGCAGGTTAGAGCCCGTTAACTAGCTACTAGTCAACTAGTCAACTCTACTAGCAACTAGTCAGCTCCGCTAACAACTAGTCAACTCTACTAACAACTAGTCAACTCTACTAGCTACGTGTTCAGAGGCGCCAAGGACCTGAGCGCCAAGCAGCTGCAGGTTAGAGCCCCGCTAACTAGCAACTAGCAACTAGTCAACTCTACTAACAACTAGTCAACTCTACTAACAACTAGTCAACTCTACTAGCTACGTGTTCAGAGGCGCCAAGGACCTGAGCGCCAAGCAGCTGCAGGTTAGACCCCGCTAACTAGCAACTAGTCAACTCCGCTAACTAGCAACTAGCAACTAGTCAACTCTACTAACAACTAGTCAACTCTACTAACAACTAGTCAACTCTACTAGCTACGTGTTCAGAGGCGCCAAGGACCTGAGCGCCAAGCAGCTGCAGGTTAGAGCCCGCTAACTAGCTACTAGCAACTAGTCAGCTCTACTAACAACTAGTCAACTCTACTAGCTACGTGTTCAGAGGCGCCAAGGACCTGAGCGCCAAGCAGCTGCAGGTTAGAGTGTCGCTAACTAGCAACTAGCAACTAGTCAGCACCGCTAACTAGCAACTAGTCAGAGCCGCTAACTAGCAACTAGTCAGAGCCGCTAACTAAATAACTTAAATGTAGTTAGAGTGTCTGCCTCTTTGACCCATGGAGAGAGCTGGTTCCACAGTAAAGGAGCCCGGTAACTGAAGGCTCTACCTCCCAGTCTGTTTTTAGAGATACTGGGAGTCACTAACAGACCTGCATTCTGGGAGCGGAGTGCTCTGGTAGGACAGTAAGGAATGATTAGTTCTTTCAGATAGGTTGGAGCTTTATCATTAAGAGCCTTATAAGTCAGCAGAAGGATTTTGAAGTCTATTCTAAATCCTACAGGAAGCCAGTCAGCGCTACTAACTAGTTACCACTAACTAGTTGTCCTCCTGCAGGAGATGCTGGGTCTGACCAAACCTTCAGCTGCTCAGGGACGAGGAGCTCAGAGCGTCCAGCAGCCGCTGTCCAACAGGTACACACACACACACACACTCACACACACACACACTCTCTGGTGGTCCAGACACTGACCCGGTTCTGGTTCTGGTCCTAATCCAGCTGTGGCTACACACGTAGTTTACCACCACCGGTGTGAATGTGTATGAATGAATAATGGTTACTGTTAAGGTACTGTTTGCTCTTTGGGTATCGGGTAACAATAGAAAAGCGCTATATAAATGTAATCCATTGTTATTATTGTTATTATTATTATTATTATTATTATTATTATTATCATTCAGGTTCCTGCAGCCGGTGCAGAAGATCGACATGAACCTGACCGACCTGCTGGGGGAGCTGCAGCGCGACCCGTGGCCCGTCACGCAGGGCAAACGCCCGCTGCGCTCGCTGGGCGTCGCCATGTCCATCGCCGTCGGCCTGCTGGAGGTGAGGGGGCGGGGCCTAGGGAGGCAAGGGGGCGGGGCTTAGGGAGGTGAGGGGGCGGGGCTTAGGGTGGTGAGGGGCGGGGCTTAGATAGGCGAGGGGGCAGGGCTTAGAGAGGCGAGGGGGCGGGGCCTAGGGAGGCAAAGGGGTGGGGCTTAGAGAGGCGAGGGGGCGGGGCTTAGGGTGGTGAGGGGCGGGGCTTAGAGAGGCGAGGGGGCGGGGCTAATCTAATCGGCGGCAACTAATCTGAAACTCTGTACAGACTTCAATGTTTTCTCCCGGGAAGTCAAACAATGGACCGTAAGAAATCAGTCATGTCAGCATTAATCATTAATCATGAGCCTAAATTATCTTTAACCTTGGCAAAGTGTGAAGTATTTTAATAACTGTATGTTTCTTTCTGATATGAGATATGTCTGGAGTGTTTGTGATGTGTGAGAGGGTGTATTATGCACATGTGTATGGATGTTTAACGCTATGTAAACTGATAATTCTCACCTTTCTATTGTTCTTATTCACCTGCCCAGGGACGACGGGTGGAAAGTAGCTAGTCAGATAAATCCGCTACAAGGCATCTCTTCTCATTTCAGACTAATGTTATTCTGTACATTGTCCCTGATACAAATAAACTTATTAAACTAAACTAAAACTAAGCTTAGAGAGGTGAGGGGGCGGGGCTTAGGGTTCAGCAGCACGCAGCATCATCACAGTGTGTGTGTGTGTGTGTGTGTGTGTGTGTGTGTGTGTGTGTGTGTGTGTGTGTGTGTGTGTGTGTGTGTGTGTGTGTGTGTGTGTGTGTGTGTGTGTGTGTGTGTGTGTGTGTGTGTGTGTGTGTGTGTTTACCCACAGTGCACCTTCCCCAACACGGGCGCTCGCATCATGACGTTCATCGGCGGCCCGGCGACGCAAGGCCCCGGCATGGTGGTGGGAGACGAGCTGAAGACGCCCATCAGGTCGTGGCACGACATCGAGAAGGACAACGCCAAGTTCATGAAGAAGGCCACCAAGGTCAGGGAGGGTATCCATTACTGATTACTGATTATTGATTACTGATTATTGATTATTGATTACTGATTAGCTCTGCAGATCATGCTGTTTAAAGGGATACGCCAACATTTTTTGTGTGTGTCTTGCCTCACTCCAGAGTCCATGACCGGCAGATAGACACCATCCTTTCTACTGTGCGTGCAGTAACAAGGGAGATAGAGCCGTATCGCCGCTAATTAGCTTAGCTCAAACACTGGAAGTGTATGGGTAGTGTTAGCCTGCCTCCACCTAAAGTCGCTAATTAGCTTAGCTCAAACACTGGAAGTGTATGGGTAGTGTTAGCCTGCCTCCTACCTAAAGTCGCTAATTAGCTTAGCTCAAACACTGGAAGTGTATGGGTAGTGTTAGCCTGCCTCCTACCTAAAGTCGCTAATTAGCTTAGCTCAAACACTGGAAGTGTATAGGTAGTGTTAGCCTGCCTCCTACCTAAACACTAACACTACCTATACACTTCCAGTGTTTGAGCTAAGCTAATTAGCGGCTTTAGGTGGAGGCAGGCTAACACTACCTATACACTTCCAGTGTTTGAGCTAAGCTAATTAGCGACTTTAGGTGGAGGCAGGCTAACACTACCCATACACTTCCAGTGTTTGAGCTAAGCTAATTACGGCGATACGGCTCTATCTCCCTTGTTACTGCACGCACAGTGGAAAGGATGGTGTCTATCTGCTGGTCATGGACTCGGGAGTGAGGCAAGACACTCAAAAAAAATGTTGGCGTATCCCTTTAATCTCATTTATTGAAATCCAGACTCTGAACACAGTTCAACAAACACAAAAGATGCAAATGTATCGAACGAAAACCAATAGATGATTAAAATGATCGACACCACGACAATAAAACACTTGGAGCTGTGACACTTTGTGAATGATCTTCTTGTAGGAATATGATTAACATGATGTCTGTGTGTGTGTGTGTGTGTGTGTGTGTTGCAGCACTACGAGTCCCTGGCGAACAGAGCGTCCACTAACGGTCACATCATCGACATCTACGCCTGCGCTCTGGATCAGACCGGCCTGTTGGAGATGAAGTGCTGCCCCAACCACACTGGGTACACACACACACACACACACACACACACACACACATATCCAAGTATACACACACAGTGTCGTGACAGGTGTGTGTGTGTGTGTGTGTGTTTCCAGGGGCTACATGGTGATGGCCGACTCCTTCAACACGTCTCTGTTCAAACAAACCTTCCAGAGAGTTTTCACTAAGGACGTTCAGGGATCCTTCAAGATGGCCTTCGCCGCCACGCTGGAGGTCAAGGTGAGGCCACGCCCCCTCACACAGAGGCCACGCCCCCTCACACAGAGGCCACGCCCCCTCACACAGAGAGGCCACGCCCCCTGCTCAGTTTCCACAGGGTCTTAAATTTGTTTAAGTATTGTGTTCAAGTCTTAAAGGGACAAGGAGGAGTTTTGTTAAAGCGAAGTGTTTCCACACTACATTTATGAGCCTCAGCGCGCACGGTGAAATTCTTTGACCGGGTCAAGACAGACTCATGTTTTCATTCATCAAGAATTAAAGTCAGAGGTTGGAAGACGATCACATACCGTCGTAGTTCCCACCATAAACGGAGATTCATACGGCGGCGTTATTCTCATGACTCGCCACGAAACCGAAAGTAAAGAAACGCTGGTCGGCTCGCCCAGCATTTCCACCACCACTAATAATAACAAAATAACCATAGAGACAAAACCATAGATTTATCTAAAATGGACCATTAACAAGTGGTAACGGAGATTCATCCACATTAATATGAGACTTTTTTATAACCAAATAGAAACTCCTCGTTGTCCCTTTAAATAATTTTAGACAGGTCTTCATTTTTTCTTTTTTGCAAGTATTTTTGTGACTCAGCATTTCTTTTTTTTTCTTTTTTTGTTCGTCATGATATACAGTAGGTCTTAAATTTCATTTTAAAACGTCTTAATTCTGAGTTGGTGAAAGCTGCAGAAAGCCTGGTGAGTAACCTGCCATGTTGTGTGTTTCAGACGTCCAGAGAAATCAAAGTGTCGGGAGCGATCGGACCGTGCGTGTCTCTGAACGCCAAAGGACCCTGCGTGTCTGAGAACGTACGTAACCACACAGCCGACCTTTGACCTTTGACCTTTCAGTCAATCATTTGTATAGCACTTTTCATGCCTGCGGCAGCTCAAAGTGCTTCACGTGATAAAAACAAGGAACATAAGGGGACACATATAGGGGGACACATATAGGGGGACACATATAGGGGGACACATATAGAGGGATACATATAGAGGGACACATATATGGGGACACATATAGGGAGACACATATAGGGGGACACATATAGGGGGACACATATAGCGGGAAACATATAGGGGGACACATATAGGGGGGGACACATATAAGGGGACACATAGGGAGACACATATAAGGGGACACATATAGGGGGACACATATAGCGGGAAACATATAGAGGGACACATAGGGAGACACATGGGGGACACATATAGGAGGACACATATAGGGAGACACATATAGGGACACATATAGGGAGACACATATAGGGGGGGACACATATAGGGAGACACATAGAGGGACACATATAGGGAGATACATATAGGGGGACACATATAGGGAGACACATATCAGGGGAAACACATATAGTGGGGGACACATATAGGGGGACACATATGGGGGGACACATATAGGGAGACACATATCAGGGGAAACACATATAGTGGGGGACACATATAGGGGGACACATATAGGGGGGGACACATATAGGGGACACATATAGGGGGGGACACATATAGGGAGACACATATAGGGAGACACATATAGGGAGACACATATAGGGGGACACATATAGGGGGACACATATAGAGGGACAAATATAGGGGGATACATACAGGGGGAAACATACATATACATACGTATTCACACAAGAATTTTAAAACACTGGAATTTAGAGGCACTTAACCGTTTTTATTGGGGAAAACTCTAGAGAGTAGATAGATACGTGCAATGGGATAAAATAAAACAGAATAGTAATAAAAGAAAATAGGTAAAGTAAAATAAATAAATATGTTTATGTATAGATAGATCAAGGGGATAGAGAGATACTGCAATTAAGACAATAAATAATTTTATAGCAGCGATAAAAATAATAAGATTCAGTTAAAAGCCAGATTAAAAAGGTTGGTCTTAAGTCTGCTTTTAAAAATGTCCACAGTCTCTGCTCTCCGTTGGTGTTCAGGCGTCTGCTCCATCAGCGTGGGCCGTAGTGATGAAATGAGGCCTCGCCAGAAGTTCTGTTAGCAACTTTAGGAATAATTAAAAGGCTGAGAGTTCTAGAGCGCTCATATGTTAAAAGCAAATCAGATAAATAACTGGGACTGAGACCGTTAAGAGCTTTAAAGGGATAGTTCACCCAAAATTGAAATTTCATTCATTATCTGCTCCCCCTCATGTGGACTAAGGGCTGGGAGAAGTTTCAGAGTCCTCCGTGGCTTCTCTGAGTTACAGCAGGGCTCCGTGCAGCACTGCATGTCCATATGACGGTTGAGAACGGAGCTCACTTTTCTTCGTCCAAAAAGACACACCAAAAAACATCCAAATACCTCCATAGTGCTCGTCTGTAATGTCCCTCTTGTATTGAAGACCTGACATGAGAAATTGTTCCTAAAAAATTTAAATCTATAAGTCTATATTTCAAGCTTGTTTGTAGCGGAAGCTCCTCTTTCTGGTCCAAAAGCTTAAAATATAGACTTAAAACAATTTCTCATGTTGGGGCTTCAATACAAGAGGGACATTACATACGAGCAGCATGGAGGTATCTGGATGTTTTTTGGTGTGTCTTTTTGTTATGAAGACAGTTGGTATCCATTAGCAACCGTCATATGGACATGCACTGCTACGCCGAGACCCCCTGTAACTCAGAGAAGCCACGGAGGACTCTGAAACTTCTCCCAGCCCTTATTAGTCCACATGAGGGGGAGGAGATCATGAGGGACATTTTAATTTTGGGTGAACTATCACTTTAAAAACCGTTAAAAGGATCTTAAAATCTCCGTGACGGATTCACAGAGTGTGTGTGTGTGTGTGTGTGTGTGTGTGTGTGTTACAGGAGATCGGCACCGGAGGAACGAGTCAGTGGAAGGTCTGCGGCCTCGACCCGAACACCACGCTGGCGCTTTACTTCGAGGTCGTCAACCAGGTAGGAGCACGGGCCGCGGTTCGATTCCCGCTTCAGAAAACAGCTTCAACAAACTCAGAGTTTAGCCTGGTGATGATGATGATGATGATGATGATTCACGGCGGCGTTGGCGTGGGTGTTTCTGGTGACAGCGGTGGAAGGGTTGATGTGGTCGTCGTGGTGACGGTTGATGATGTCGTGGTCGTGCTGATGCGATTGTGATTGGCCGTGTGCAGGTGCAGGTCGGCGCTCGGTGGGCGGAGCTCCGAGGCCGTCGTCCCGGGACACGCCCACCTCCGAGCCAACCAGCTGACGCCGCGCCGCAGCGCCGCCCGGTAGCGCCTAGAGACACACAGTCACATGGTGTATGACATCATCACTAGACATTAGCGGTGCGGGTCTCTGACTGCAGCGGGACTATCATGTCTCTCATGTCATGTCATGACTTCCTGTATCTGGCCCTTCAAAATAAAAGCCCTATAGCCTTTCATATACAGTTCAGTCATATTAATTTTGACTTAATTTTGACAAGACAAATGTTTTGTTTTTTTCCTGCGACCAATCGACCAATGAAATTTTGGTCGACCAGTTCTTGGTATACTATTTGGGGGCAGCCCTGATTTATATATTATATAATATATGTAGATATATTACTTAAATTAATACAATTTTAAAACTTTATTAAAAAAAAAAAATTCGGCCGATTAATCGGTTATCAGATTTTTTTCCCCCTAATAATCGGCATCGCTATCGGCCCCAAAAAATCTATATCGGTCAGGCCCTACTAGACACGGTAACGGTCACATGTAGTATGACATCATAGCGGTAACGGTAGCGTGTCCACCTACGTGTGCGTGAGGCAGCTGATCCACGGGTTAACGGCGGCGCCGCTCAGCACCAACCAGACGGAGAGCGCAGCGACGAGCGGCGAAGTCTCCGTCCCGCTGAACGTCTCATACAGACACACTGAGATGTAGGGCAGCCAGCAGACCAGCAGACAGCCTAGAGACAGGACTAGTTAGACAGGACTAGTTACAGAGGACTAGTTACTGAGATGTAGGGCAGCCAGCAGACCAGCAGACAGCCTAGAGACAGGACTAGTTAGACAGGACTAGTTACAGAGGACTAGTTACTGAGATGTAGGGCAGCCAGCAGACCAGCAGACAGCCTAGAGACAGGACTAGTTAGACAGGACTAGTTACAGAGGACTAGTTACAGAGGACTAGTTAGACAGGACTAGTTACAGAGGACTAGTTACAGAGGACTAGTTAGACAGGACTAGTTACAGAGGACTAGTTAGAGTGGACTAGTTAGACAGGACTAGTTACAGAGGACTAGTTACAGAGGACTAGTTACAGAGGACTAGTTAGACAGGACTAGTTACAGAGGACTAGTTACAGAGGACTAGTTAGACATGACTAGTTACAGAGGACTAGTTAGACAGGACTAGTTACAGAGGACTAGTTAGACAGGACTAGTTACAGAGGACTAGTTACAGAGGACTAGTTAGACAGGACTAGTTACAGAGGACTAGTTAGACAGGACTAGTTACAGAGGACTAGTTAGACAGGACTAGTTACAGAGGACTAGTTACAGAGGACTAGTTAGACAGGACTAGTTACAGAGGACTAGTTAGACAGGACTAGTTACAGAGGACTAGTTAGAATGGACTAGTTAGACAGGACTAGTTACAGAGGACTATTTACAGAGGACTAGTTACAGAGGACTAGTTATACAGGACTAGTTACAGAGTCCTCTGACCTGAGGTGGCGGCGACCACCACGGAGCTCCTCAGGTAGTTGTTGGCGGGAACGTAGAAGCAGTGCAGCTCGTTGCAGCGGAACGTGCCCCGGCGCGCCTGCTTCCTCGCCACGGCAACGATGCATCCGCACAGCGAGCACACGGTCGCCAGGGGCAACGCGACGCCCAGCAGCAGCCACAGCAGCACGAAGGACCGGTTCTCCGGCGTGAAGCTCGGCCCGCACAGGAAGCGGTTCTCGCTGTAGCCGTAGCGGCCGAAGCCGAGCAGCGGCGGCGCGGCGGTCGCCAGGGCGACGGTCCAGACCATAAGCAGCGCCGCGCGGCTGCGTGGCGGCGTCCAGACGCTGCGGTGGCGCAGCGCGAAGCAGATCTCTGTGAACTTGTGGACGGTCGTCCAGGCGACGGCGTGGAGCGAGGACGTCTGCAGCAGCAGCAGGACGAAGCCGCTGCCCCGGCAGAAGGCGCTGGCGCCCGCGTCGCCCACGGCAACGGGGTCGCCGGGCGGCGCCAGGCTAGCGGCGGCGGCGGCCAGCGGGATGATGCTGAGCCCCAGCGCCAGGTCGCTCAGGCCGTTGCTCAGCAACACGCCGAGCGCCGCCGAGCGAACGTCTCTGTTGAGCAGCAGAACCAGCAGCAGCACCACGTTCCCGCTCACCGCCGCCACGCTGGACGTCGCCATGACGACGGAGAACAGCGTCCGCACCGCGTCCGCCATCTTCAACAACCACGTCCACCGGGGAAGTTCTCAACGTCCGTGTCCAAGTGATCACATGATCAGAGGTCAAAGGTCGACGCCCAGTTAGTGATGTCACGATTACAGATTAGCTTAGTGTGATTATTGTCAGAGAAGTAACCACGGTGTTACGATCATCACCATTATTCTGCATCAATTCATTTCACAACACTATGGATGTATAAAATCAAATATAGTCTAAATATAATTACATTACTCATATGTTTACATAAAATATTCAATTGTGAAATCAATTGTGAAAACAAGTAATCGTGACATCGCTACACCCAGTTCACACGTCTGACCAGTCACATGCAACAACATAAGCCCCGCCCCCTCCTCAGGTAAATCCAGACCGGTTCTTCTACAGACCGGACCTCAGTCTGCTTCCATGGCGATGAGTCACAGATGAGCCGAGTGATGGAGCTGCAACAATTAATTGACGATTAGTAAATTAATCATCAACTATTCTGATAATCTAATAATCAATTTGAGTCGTTTTTTAACTCATTTTTTTTATTATTATGAAACTAGACACTTTAACACACCTTATGTGTAAATTTGGGGGCTCTACGACGAGCAGAACTGAAAAAGGAGGGATTTTGGTGAAACCCAGCCATGTTTAGCTTGACTTTTCTCAGGAACAGAGGCACGTAGAAACAAACGGTTTGTGGCCATTTGAAGCAGAAAGTTTCACCTTTCAAATGAGCCACAGTATGTGTTGGTGGCAATAATATAGAATACACTGTGGCTCTACAAAAACCTTCAAAAATGGTCTAAATTGCCGGTACACTTGGAAAGGAGCGCGGCACTCAATGAGTTAAGAAAAAAAGCTCCAGATTCTCTGATTGCAGCTTCTTCAATGTGAATATTTCTGGTTTCTTTGTTCCTTTATGACAATAAACTGAGTCTCTCGTTGGTTTGTGGACAAAACAAGACATTTGAGGACGTCGTCCGGTGGTTTTTAGACATTTTCTAACATTTTATTGACCAAACAACTAATCGTTTAAAGCATTAGTAAGCAATCCAGTGGTTTTGTCTAACGTCTTGTCAGCAGATGGAGTTAGCAGCCCCCGCCCTCGTCCCTACGTCACCACATTCACACACAGAGAGGACTGCCCCTTTATGCCGTTCTCTCTCCTCATTGGATAAAGGTTGTAGGATACAAGGAAAGTTTTCTCCTGGGCTCAGAGCAGAGCAGAGTGACTGACAGACCCGTGTTTCAGACCAAACACTCTATAGAAGTGATTGCTGTCGGAAGATACAACTATTTAAGAAGACTTATATTAACCAGGGTTTATACAGGAATCTTGAAGTTAATTTTAAAACCTTTTTAAGACTTTTTCAAGACCTTCTCAATATTTTTTAACACCTCACCGCCACTTCAAGCTGTAACCATTTACATCAATGACACTTTTAACTGAACAGTTTTAGTTTGTGATTAAGACTCTAGACCACTATGATACAACAGAATTCAAAATAGGCTGGGATAATAAATCAAAGGAAAAGTTTATCAAAAAAGAAATATTGCTCAACTCCCAAAAACAAAAACTACAATCACGACAGTCATGACATGTGCCTCCGCTGGTTTGATTTTGTTTCTAGTAGGGCTGCAGCCGATATCCGAGTACTCGAGGACTTGCTCGACTTGGGCAGCATCCGAGTGCCATTTCCCTACTCTGATTCCTTCAAAATTTAAGACTTTATATTGTCGTGAAAAGACTTTTTAATACTTTTTAAGGGTCTTAATTTTCCCAAAATTGATTTATCACCTTTTAATACTTTTCAAGACCCCGCGGATACCCTGATTAACGCAAACATTCACCTTACTTCTGTTTTAATCGTTTAAATAACCGACAGATAAATGAATAATGATAATAATCGTCGTTCCTACCGAGCGACCATGAACGCACCGTCACCGTCTCAGGAACCAACCGGGTCTGAATCCAAAGGTCAAAGGTTAAAACAGCTGCGAGGGGGCGGAGTCAGTCCAGCTGCTCCAAAGGTCAAAGGTCAAAGCAGCTGCGGTTCAGGTTCAGGTTTAGGTTCAGGTCCAGGTGCTGCAGAGACGAAGACGATCTGAGTCTGAGACGGAGGAGGAACTGTGTGTGTGTGTGTGTGTGTGTGTGTGTGTGTGTGTGTCTCCAGAGGTTATGGTTGCCATGGTTGCCGTGGTCACCTGTCAGACACCTGCTGAGATGATGGCGAGAGGACACACACACACACACACACACACACACACACACACACACACAGGATATTGGATGTTCAGGTTGTGTTGACACTGCAGTCAGCAGATAACTGTGTGTGTGTGTGTGTGTGTGTGTGTGTGTGTGTGTGTGTGTGTGTGTGTGTGTGTGTGTGTGTGTGTGTGTGTCTCAGGTAATAACAGGTGTGTAATCATCATCATCATCATCATCGTTCTGCCTCAGACCACTGAGTGTGAATCAGCCAATCAGAGAGCAGCGTGTTGGTTCTTCAGCTGTAAACACACTGGTTACTGGTTATTGATGGTTACTGGTTATTGATGGTTAACTGGTTATTGATGGTTACTGGTTATTGATGGTTTACTGGTTATTGATGGTTTACTGGTTATTGATGGTTTACTGGTTATTGATGGTTTACTGGTTATTGATGGTTAACTGGTTATTGATGGTTTACTGGTTATTGATGGTTTATTGGTTATTGATGGTTTACTGGTTATTGATGGTTTATTGGTTATTGATGGTTTACTGGTTATTGATGGTTTACTGGTTATTGATGGTTAACTGGTTATTGATGGTTTACTGGTTATTGATGGTTTATTGGTTATTGATGGTTTACTGGTTATTGATGGTTTACTGGTTATTGATGGTTTACTGGTTATTGATGGTTTACTGGTTATTGATGGTTTATTGGTTATTGATGGTTTACTGGTTATTGATGGTTTACTGGTTATTGATGGTTTATTGGTTATTGATGGTTTACTGGTTATTGATGGTTTACTGGTTATTGATGGTTTACTGGTTATTGATGGTTTACTGGTTATTGATGGTTTACTGGTTATTGATGGTTTATTGGTTATTGATGGTTTACTGGTTATTGATGGTTTACTGGTTATTGATGGTTTACTGGTTATTGATGGTTTACTGGTTATTGATGGTTTACTGGTTACTGGTTATTGATGGTTAACTGGTTATTGATGGTTAACTGGTTATTGATGGTTTACTGGTTATTGATGGTTTACTCGTTATTGATGGTTTACTCGTTATTGATGGTTAACTGGTTACTGGTTATTGATGGTTTACTGGTTATTGATGGTTTACTGGTTACTGGTTATTGATGGTTTACTGGTTACTGGTTATTGATGGTTTACTGGTTACTGGTTATTGATGGTTAACTGGTTACTGGTTATTGATGGTTTACTGGTTATTGATGGTTTACTGGTTACTGGTTATTGATGGTTAACTGGTTACTGGTTATTGATGGTTTACTGGTTATTGATGGTTTACTGGTTATTGATGGTTAACTGGTTATTGATGGTTTACTGGTTATTGATGGTTAACTGGTTATTGATGGTTAACTGGTTATTGATGGTTTACTGGTTATTGATGGTTTACTCGTTATTGATGGTTAACTGGTTATTGATGGTTTACTGGTTATTGATGGTTAACTGGTTATTGATGGTTAACTGGTTATTGATGGTTAACTGGTTATTGATGGTTTACTGGTTATTGATGGTTAACTGGTTATTGATGGTTAACTGGTTATTGATGGTTTACTGGTTATTGATGGTTTACTGGTTATTGATGGTTTACTGGTTATTGATGGTTTACTGGTTATCGGTTATTGATGGTTATAAAACGTAAAGGTGAAATCCTGCGATCTGATTGGTTGTTAACCGTGGTATAATGAGCATAAATTAAAAACTGTAGTAAAGTAGTGTAATTGACATGTTGAAGGTGAACTTTGACCTCCAGAGGGTTAACAATGGTAGAGGGGACTGAGCAGTGACAGAGCTACTTGGAGCTAACGTCTGGACAGCTGGGAACAGCTTTTTATTCTGCTGGAATAAAACTACATGTCCTCTTTCATATTGTCATTATTGGTAACCGTTTTATAAAAGCTATATATCACTCCAGTCCTCCAGGTGGTCTCTGCTCATTCTACCACTCTGAGGGGGAACAACGGCCCTTAGAGTGGTAGAATGAGACTAGACCACTGTTAGCTTAGCATTAGCCTTTAGCCCCTTAGAGTGGTAGAATGAGCAGAGACCACTGTTAGCTTAGCATTAGCCTTTAGCCCCTTAGAGTGGTAGAACGAGCAGAGACCACTGTTAGCTTAGCATTAGCCTTTAGCCCCTTAGAGTGGTAGAATGAGCAGAGACCACTGTTAGCTTAGCATTAGCCTTTAGCCCCTTAGAGTGGTAGAATGAGCAGAGACCACTGTTAGCTTAGCATTAGCCTTTAGCCCCTTAGAGTGGTAGAATGAGCAGAGACCACTGTTAGCTTAGCATTAGCCTTTAGCCCCTTAGAGTGGTAGAATGAGCAGAGACCACTGTTAGCTTAGCATTAGCCTTTAGCCTCTTAGAGTGGTAGAACGAGCATAGACCACTGTTAGCTTAGCATTAGCCTTTAGCCTCTTAGAGTGGTAGAATGAGCAGAGACCACCTGGAGGACTGGAGGGATATATTGTTTAACTAACCGTTGATCCGGTCTGTCCGCAGCACAACGCTCCGATCCCTCAGGGCGGCCGCGGAGCGATCCAGTTCGTCTCCCAGTACCAGCACTCGTCAGGACAGAGACGCATCCGGGTCACGACCACGGCCCGCAAGTAAGACACACACACACACACACACACACACACACTGTGATAGAGGACTAGTTACAGAGGACTGATGACTAGTTGCTCAGAGCCCAAAGCAAATTTCCTTTTGGGACAATAAAGTACAATCCAATCCAGTTAAAGAGGTCTGAGGACTAGTTACATGGTCCTGAAGACTAGTTACAGAGGTGAGAGGACTAGTTAAAGAGGTCTGAGGACTAGTTACAGAGGACTAGTATAAGAGGACTAGTTAAAGAGGTCTGAGGACTAGTTACAGAGGTCTGAGGACTAGTTACATAGGTGTAAGGGCTAGTTACATGGTCCTGAAGACTAGTTAAAGAGGTCTGAGGACTAGTTACAGAGGACTAGTTAAAGAGTCACTCTCTCACACTGTGATGTATCCCCCCCCCCTCCAGCTGGGCCGATGCTCAGTCTCAGATCCAGAGCATCGCGGCGTCCTTCGACCAGGAGGCGGCGGCCATCTTGATGGCCCGGTTGGCGGTTTACCGAGCCGAGACCGAGGAGGGACCGGACGTCCTCCGATGGCTGGACCGGCAGCTCATCAGACTGGTACGGGGGTCTGGGTCGGGTCGGGTCCGGGTCTAGTTCTGGTTCTGGTCCTGGTTCTGGATCAGGTTCTGGTCCTGGTTCTGGTTCTGGTCCTGGTTCTGGTTCTGGGTCTGGTTCTAGACCTGGTTCTGGTTCTGGTTCTGGTTCTGGTCCTGGTTCTGGTCCTGGTTCTGGTTCTGGTTCTGGTCCTGGTTCTGGTTCTGGTCCTGGTTCTGGTTCTAGACCTGGTTCTGGTTCTGGTTCTGGTTCTGGTTCTGGTCCTGGTTCTGGTCCTGGTCCTGGTTCTGGTTCTGGTCCTGGTTCTGGTTCTGGTCCTGGTTCTGGTCCTGGTTCTGGTTCTGGTTCTGGTCCTGGTCCTGGACCTGGTTCTGGTTCTGGTTCTGGTTCTGGTTCTGGTTCTGGTTCTGGTCCTGGTTCTGGTCCTGGTTCTGGTTCTGGTTCTGGTTCTGGTCCTGGTTCTGGTCCTGGTTCTGGTTCTGGACCTGGTTCTGGTCCTGGTCCTGGTTCTGGTCCTGGTTCTGGTTCTAACGCTGTGTTCCTCCTCCTCAGTGCCAGAAGTTTGGAGATTACCACAAAGACGATCCGAACTCGTTCCGGTTCTCGGAGACCTTCTCCCTGTATCCTCAGGTGACTCCTCCCCCCACGCCGTAGATACATATATATACTGACTAGATGTACACCGCCTTCTGCTTCTCAGCGTACGTCAACGCGGCGGCCATCTTGGTCAGGGGGAAGCCGTGTCTACTTCCTGCATTAGAGGTCTATCAACCATTAACATCACCACAACTCACTGGATATTCAACCGGTTTTCAAGCCGTTTGGTTTATTATAAATGTCAGACAGATGTTTATGATACAACAACAACAACAAAAAAAATTGAAATTTTTTTATAATTTTTGTTTTTATGTATTAAACATAGGCTACACGTCCATACTCAGACACACACCCACGTGCATCAATACACTGAAACATGTTCTACAGGGTCTGACTGGTCTGACTGCTGCTCAGATGTTTATATGTCTATGGTCAGAAACCCCTGACCAAGATGGCCGCCGTGTTGACGTACGCTGAGAAGCAGAAGGCGGTGTACATCTAGTCAGTATATATATATGCCCCCACGCCACCGGCTGATGATGTCATCACCGCCTCACTTCCTGGTTCTCACCTGCCTGTCTCTGTGTGTGTGTGTGTGTGTGTGTGTGTGTGTGTGTGTCTCTGTGTGTCTCTGTGTGTGTGTCTCTGTGTCTCTCTGTGTGTGTGTGTGTGTGTGTGTCTCTCTGTGTGTGTGTGTGTGTGTGTGTGTGTGTGTGTAGTTCATGTTCCACCTGAGGCGCTCCCCGTTCCTCCAGGTGTTCAACAACAGTCCAGATGAGAGTTCTTATTACCGCCACCAGTTCAACCGCCACGACCTCACGCAGGCGCTCATCATGATCCAACCGGTGCTGTACGCATACTCCTTCAGCGGCCCGCCAGAGGTACACAACTACTACTACACAACTACTACACACTGCTGTACGCATACTCCTTCAGCGGCCCGCCAGAGGTACACAACTACTACACAACTACTACACACTGCTGTACGCATACTCCTTCAGCGGCCCGCCAGAGGTACACAACTACTACACAACTACTACACAACTACTACACACTGCTGTACGCATACTCCTTCAGCGGCCCGCCAGAGGTACACAACTACTACACAACTACTACACAACTACTACACACTGCTGTACACATACTCCTTCAGCGGCCCGCCAGAGGTACACAACTACTACACAACTACTACACAACTACTACACACACTGCTGTACGCATACTCCTTCAGCGGCCCGCCAGAGGTACACAACTACTACACAACTACTACACAACTACTACACACTGCTGTACGCATACTCCTTCAGCGGCCCGCCAGAGGTACACAACTACTACTACACAACTACTACACAACTACTACACACTGCTGTACGCATACTCCTTCAGCGGCCCGCCAGAGGTACACAACTACTACTACACAACTACTACACAACTACTACACAACTACTACACACTGCTGTACGCATACTCCTTCAGCGGCCCGCCAGAGGTACACAACTACTACACAACTACTACACACTGCTGTACACATACTCCTTCAGCGGCCCGCCAGAGGTACACAACTACTACTACACAACTACTACACAACTACTACACAACTACTACTACACACTGCTGTACGCATACTCCTTCAGCGGCCCGCCAGAGGTACACAACTACTACACAACTACTACACAACAACTACTACACACTGCTGTACGCATACTCCTTCAGCGGCCCGCCAGAGGTACACAACTACTACTACACAACTACTACACAACTACTACACAACTACTACACACTGCTGTACGCATACTCCTTCAGCGGCCCGCCAGAGGTACACAACTACTACTACACAACTACTACACAACTACACACACTGACTGGTGATTAGGGTTGCAAAATTCCGGGAATTTTCAAAGTTGGAAACTTTCCATGGGAATAAACAGGAATAAACGGGAATAAACAGGAATAAACGGGAATAAACGGGAATAAACAGGAATAAACGGGAATAAACGGGAATAAACGGGAATAAACGGGAATAAACGGGAATAAACAGGAATAAACGGGAATAAACAGGAATAAACGGGAATAAACAGGAATAAACAGGAATAAACGGGAATAAACAGGAATAAACGGGAATAAACGGGAATAAACGGGAATAAACGGGAATAAACGGGAATAAACAGGAATAAACAGGAATAAACAGGAATAAACAGGAATAAATCCAAAATTTACAAAATTGAAGGTTGGCCCTTAAAGGGATAGTTCAACATTTAGTCAAACTGGCCCATCACCATAACCCCTATAGTCATAGCAGTAGGTTCGTTACCTTTAATTGTCGGTGCAAGCTGTTTTTAGAACGGCGGAGCAGAGCCGTGAGCTGCTCAGAGCTACGCTACGGAGGCTCATTATGGGATTTCTTGGTTTCCCTCATCATCAGACTCATCAAATACACAATCCAACAACTCCACAACGCTCTGGTGGACAAGTTGGGGAAAATATATTGTAGCTTAATCTGGGCTCAAACAACCAGATTTAAAACCTCCATCACATGTACAGATGATTCCTCGAACACTTCTGGGGGTCATTTTACTTTTTGAAAAAGCCCCCCCCCAAAATATATTTATATTTAAAAAATGACCCCCAATTTCCAATTAATTCCCATAAATTCCCAATAATTCCCAATAATTCCCATGGAACGTTTCCAATTTGGAATATTTCCCTAATTCCCCAGCTTAACTTCCCATTCCGTTAACCATTAACTTCCGTGTGTTCCAGCCCGTCCTGTTGGACAGCAGCAGCATCCTCCCAGACCGGATTCTCCTGATGGACACCTTCTTCCAGATCCTCATCTACCACGGAGAGGTACACACACACACACACACACACACACAGACACACACACACACACACACACACACACTAATACACACAGTAACACAGACACACTAATACACACAGTAACACACACTAATACACACAGTAACACAGACAGGAAGTGATGTCACAGGGCTTGACGCTAAGCTTTTTTCCAAGTAGCACTGTGCTACCATGCTGAAAAATTTTGTAGCACACAACATTTTTTAGTAGCACAATAAAAATTTAGCAATTTTGGTGAAAATATAATTTTCAAACAAATAAAGTAGATTTAGCCTATAATTCTAACCCTGTAGACTCATTTTTAATGTTTTAACTGGCTCTTTGCCTTAACAAAAATCAGGAAAGACAAACAATGCAAATATGTGTGAGAAAATAGAATATTTACAACCAATATTAGTTTTTAGTTTTATGCTGTATGTGTGTGCATGTGGCCCGGGGGTGGGGGTATTGATGAGCAGTGAACCTATATTTCCCTCAGTATAAAAAACTGAACATTACATACAGGGCTCTACACTAAGATTTTTTAGGAGCACAATGAAAAATGTTGTAGCAGGCTGTTTAAGCCTTAAATAATGCTGAGGGTCCAACATGACCCATTTTTACATTTGAGAACAGTAAAATCACCAAATTTTATTCCTTTTAATAATGTTTTAACATTAATAAAACTCAACAACCTGTCACACAAGCAGCTCCATGTTGCCCCTGTGTGATGTTCAGGGACAGGTCAGACAGGGAGCTTTGAGGTTGAAGTTTACATGAATGTTGCCCTGTGAGACTGTGACCACATGTCAGCTGTTCTCACCGCGACAAGCTTTTTTTTTTTTCTTTGATAGCTCCGCGGTAGCCTCGGAGGCCACGTCTTTCCACCTGCTTCCTTCACCTGGGGCAGAGCTCCGTGTGAAACAGTAAGAGAGACACAGCCCGAGACCGTGTACCGGAGGAAGAAGCAGGTCGAACGTGCACGAAAAAAAAGCGCATCGCACCGAATGTGCGCTGCTACGGTGTCGCCTTGGCGTGCATGACGCGCGTCTACCTTGAAAGTAATGTGCGGAAAAGACGTTACATCTGAACGGCCCCGATGTACACAAGCTTTAATCAATGCGGCGGCCAAAATCACCAAACAGGCAGGGGGGCGGGGGGGATACTGCTCACATTAAACCGCATGCAAAACGGTGCATGCCTGTCAGAGTCGCACTGATGCGACTGAATGCAATTTTTTATTCGCACGGGATATTATCAACTCGCAAATGCGAGCAAAACAGTCGCACTGTCGAGCCCTGTGTCACAGCAGGTAGCAGGAAGTGTTGAGTTTGCTGAGTTTATTTATTTAGCACACAAATTTCAATGGTGCAAGGAGGAACGAAGCCAGTTGGCTCGTACATAGGTTCCACCCCTATAACAAATTACAACAAGACACATTTCAATGGCTAACAAATAAACATAAAAAAAGAGATAAAGTGCAACATAATCAATGTTATATGAGCAAAATGAACAGAAATGAGTAAAAAAAAGAAGAGATAAAGTGCAAAGTGATTCGGTAACAAATAGAGACAATAGAGATAATATACAAAAAAAATTAATTAATTAAACTCATAAAGAGACAAAGTGAGGATGTGGGATATGGAGAGAGCGAAAGAGAGAGAGGAAAGAGCGGGAAATTCAAGAGAAGCTGAGATGTATTTTTAACTGCTTTTTAAAAAGTGAATAAGAAGAAATGGATCTTAGTGAAGTGATGCGTGTTGTGATGCGTGTTGTGATGCGTGTTGTGATGCGTGTTGTGGCCCCGCCCCCAGACCGTGGCCCAGTGGAGGAAGGCCGGCTACCAGGACTTGGCCGAGTACGAGAACTTCAAGCACCTGCTGCAGGCGCCGGTGGACGACGCCCAGGAGCTGCTGCACACGCGCTTCCCCATGCCGCGCTACATCGACACGGAGCACGGAGGCAGCCAGGTGGACACACACACACACTAATACACACACACACACACACACACACACACACACACATACACACACACACACCTGTAATGTTCATGTTTACATGGTGCCTCGGGGTGTAACGCTACACACAAGTCACGGTTCGATACAACGGCCAAAAAGCAACAAAAAGTCACAAATTTAAACGACAAACTGTTTAAAAACTGTTTAAAAACCATCTTCTGTTATAAAAGTAAAACATAAATAACCTTAGTGCATTAGTAGTGTTATTATACCATTTATTCATTCTAGAGGAAAGAAACACCCTGGTAGAACTGGACAACTGGCAACTATTATAAAAAACACATTTTATACAGTTAATGTGTATGTAGGGATTCATGTATTATGTGTATATGTTAATGTGTATGTAGGGATGTATATCTCCACCACTGAGGCCGATTCGATACGCATCTGGATACGCTGCCACCGATACGATACGTTAACGATACACTGAAGCTCCCGTCGATACGATGCGATACGATTCAATAATGATTTGATAACGATACAAGCTCAGGTGTTTTCTCTCCAGCCAATGACAGAGCTCAGGTGAAGCTCCGTGCAGCAGAGTAGGAGAGCTGCTAGCCCCGCTAGCTGTCCCGAATGCTAACCGCTACGGCTAACTAGCGATAGCGGTTAGCATCCTTGGCTACCAGCTCTCGTTACAGCATCACACTGGAGGCTCCTGGTGTCGGTGACGGCCGGGCATCGACTCACCGCTCCAGAGCTTCACTACGACTCTTTACTTTACATGGCGGCTGCAGGCGGCTTCCACGATGGAGCGTTAACTTGTCTTCTTCCTTCACCAGTGAAGTGATTGACGTATCGGGGCGATGCCGTCTTTTATGCGTTAACGTGTTTGAAGCATTTCTAGCGACGCACCGCGCATCCGTGACATATCACCTACAGTCTTGGTCCGGTCGGCCAGTGGCGAGCCGTCGCCGTCTCCGTGGTGTTTCACTGAGAAGCCTCACGGTGACATGATGAGGCAGACGAATTCTTTAAAGGGACAACCAGGAGTTTTGTTAAAGTGAAGTGTTTTCTCACTACATTTATGAGCCTCCGCACCGTGAAATTCTTTGACCGGGTCAAGACAGACTCATGTTTTCATTCATCAAGAATTAAAGTCAGAGGTTGGAAGACGATCACATACCGTCGTAGTTCCCACCATAAACGGAGATTCATACGGCGGCGTTATTCTCATGACTCGCCACGAAACCGAAAGTAAAGAAACGCTGGTCGGCTCGCCCAGCATTTCCACCACCACTAATAATAACAAAATAACCATAGAGACAAAACCATAGATTTATCTAAAATGGACCATTAACAAGTGGTAACGGAGATTCATCCACATTAATATCAGACTTTTTTATTGTTGCAGAATTTTTCGTTCTGCCGACAGAGAAACTCCTCGTTGTCCCTTTAACTAGCAAGGACTCCACTCAGACGTATTTGTCGTGTGACTGCGTGCAGCGAACCGCCACGACAGCGTTGCACCTGCTCCATGTGGATGTGGTTTATCACTGTGGTTTCTGACTAACACCTTTGACCTTTGACCTTGACGTGTCCTCAGGCTCGGTTCCTGCTCTCCAAGGTCAACCCCTCCCAGACCCACAACAACATGTACACCTGGGGACAGGTAAGACACACACACACACACACACACACACACACACACACACACACACACACACACACACACACACACACACACACACACACACACACAGACACAGACACAGACACAGACACAGACACACACACCTGTCCTGCTGCTCAGTGTGGACGTCTCGTCTCTCTCCAGGAGTCTGGAGCTCCCATCCTGACGGACGACGTCAGTCTGCAGGTGTTCATGGACCACCTGAAGAAACTGGCCGTGTCCAGCGCCGCTTGACCTGTCTCACCTGTCTCACCTGTCTTTACCTGTCCCTCCTGTCCTCTACTGTCCTCACCTGTCTCACCTGTCCAACCTGTCCTCTACTGTCTTTACATGTCCAACCTGTCCTCTACTGTCTCTCCTGTCTTTACCTGTCCTCTCCTGATTTTACCTGTCTCACCTGTCCTCTACTGTCCTCACCTGTCCTGGTACCACTTTACTGTAATAGGTATTCATCAGATTGACATAACACTGTCATAACCATCAATGAATCCTTCTGACAGCTGTGGTTAAGTGTCATTCAGTAAGTTATGTCACTTTTGATGTAAAGTTGACATTGTTTGAGATGTTTTTGTTCTGACAACTTGACATCATTGTTAAAGTTTGTCCATTAGGTCTGCTATGACAGTTTAAATTGTCTTTATGTCAAGTTGTCAGAACAAAAACATCTCAAACAATGTCAACTTTGCATCAAAAGTGACATAACTTACTGAATGACACTTAACCACAGCTGTCAGAAGTATTCATAGATGGTTATGACAGTGTTATGTCAATCTGATGAATATCTATAGACCGAATCTCCTTGTTGTTTACATTCTACTTCCTGGTAGAAAACCAGCTGTAATGTGAATGAGATCAATAGTAACGAACCAGAGTTTAGCTATATATCATATTTTTCACGCCCTATCACCGTTTAGACAAATCTGAAATGATTGAAGAAACATTACTATTTCTGTGTGTGTGTGTTTTGTGTTGCTATGTGTTGTATTTATTCAGTTTGGGGGAATCACAGTGTCTAGAAAGCATCAGTGGCTCAGCTGACAGGGACAGCTAACGGTAGCTAAGCTAACGGTAGCTAAGCTAACGGTAGCTAAGCTAACAGCAGGACGTCAGCTGTTAAAACCCTCCCGTTGTGGGACACCACATGAAACTACTCCAGTTAGCTCAGTCATGTTGGAACTCAGATATCCACTGGAGAAAATATTTTTTCATGGAGCGTTTATTGAGTCACTGAGTTATTAAAGTTAAACAGGTAGCTAACCGTTAGCCCGGCTAATCTATGATAACCACGACTAATTACAAAAATGTGCACACAGAAATAGTAATGTTTGTCCAATCATTGGTTTTATAAACTTTACAAACATCAGATTAGTCTAAACGGTGATATAGTGACATGAAAAAGTAGATAAATATAGAGAAACTCTCGTCCGTCACTATTGTTCTCATGCTGGTTTTCTACCAGGAAGTAGTTGTAAACAACAAGGAGATTCGTCCTATTACAGTAAAGTGTTACCCCTGTCCCCTCCTGTCCTTCTCTTCCGTGTCTACCTGTACTCGTTGTTTTGCCTCTGCTGCCTGAGTCATAGTATTACCTGTCTCCAGTCGGCCAATCAGCAGCCGGCTCTGCACACCGACGGCGAGCGACGCCTCGGCTGCAGCCTGTCAACAAGCACTTCCTGTTGGCCGCCACCAGGGGGCGGGGCGTCGCGCCGTCGGTGTGTCGCCCTCTTGCTGTTACTGAACCTGTCGTCAGGTTTCCATGGAGACGGCCGGCGACTGATGTTTGTGTGAAGTTTTATTTTTAAGTTTCATCGAGTTTCTAATAAAACTGTTGTGGAGACGAACGGAGAGAGTGTGTGAGCTCTCTGACACACACACACACACACACACACACACACACACACACTACCAACACACACACACACACGGTCACGTTCCTTATCTCAGTGTTGCCACGGCAGCAGCAGCAGCGGTCCATTATTCGTAGCTCCGCCCACATGATCTTCCTGACTTCCTGTCATTCTTCAGACATTTCCTCCAGGAAGCATCTGGGTTGCCGTGACAACAGACGACCCTCCGTGCCCATTGTTTGGTCAGATACAAGAACGTTGTGTGTCTGTGTGTGTGTGTGTGTGTGTGTGTGTGTGTGTGTGTGTGTCTGTGTGTGTGTTGAAACCAAAGAAGTGAAGAGAGTTGTTGAAGCTGTTGAACTCGTTTCAAGACGTCTGTTTGTCTCGTGTCTGAACGTGTCACTGACGATGACGATGATGATGGTGATGATGATGGTGATGACGATGAAGATGGTGATGATGATGGTGATGACGATGAAGATGAAGATGAAGATGAAGATGAAGTTGCCGTGTGAACAGACCCAGATTCTTGTCTGTGAAGTTTCCTCTCAGAGTTTCTCAGGAGGAAACGCAGCTCGCCGTATCACCGCTAACACACTTCCTGTCCAGGAGGGGGCCTAGTGGGGGGGGGCGGGGGGGTTGGGAGGGGGCCTGGGGGGGGTCGGGGGGGTCGGGTGGTTGGGGGGGGGCTAAGTGGGCGGTGGTGATGTCATCAGAGATAAACCAGCAGAGACTGGACGGAGCAGAGCGTCGTGAAGGGACAGAAGACGGAGCAACGACCACCGGACCCCGAGGAGAAAGACAAGATGAAGGTAAAGAACAAACTCCTCATGTGACCTGTTGATCGGCCAATCACAGCCAACGACCGGTCAATGATCAATGATCAATCACCGACTCTTAGAAAACTTAGTCCAGTGGTTTTGTACAACACAACTAACTAACCTCCAGGTAACTAACCAGCACCTGGGCCCAGTGGTCTGACAGGACCCTGGTTGGACTGGACCACATCATCCTCAGGGCCCAGTTGTTCAAAAGGTTTAATCTGGATCAAAATTATCCGGATTTTGAAATCTCCTTTTGTTGCTATCCAGGATCACGTAATCTGTTTTACTTTTATCCCAGTTGTTCAAAGCAAAGTAGGATTGGATCAGTCTGATCCAAATCCAAATTTTCAAGATTACCAAATCTGGATAATGAGTCTCTAGATGTGACTGTACATCACACTGAAGGCTGATTGGTCTGTTAACAACAGGTAGAACAGCAGCATGAGGTCTCTCAAAGTGTGTTTATTTGAAAACGGAGTGTATATTGTTTTCTGTGCTCTTTGTTGTTTCTTCAATGTCTTTTAAACAGCCAGACTCCATCTGGTTGGGCTGGTAAAATACATTGAAAAGAGCAAATATACAGTACATTAGTGAAATTGTGAATATTTCCCCATGTGTTTCAAATTCAAACTTCAAAATTCAAACTTCAAATTTCATTAAATTCAGTTTTGGGAAAAGTTTTTCAGTTGTAGAATATTCAAAAGTTACTGGATCACGTGATCTCATCCGACCTCAGAATCCAGTCTTGGTTTTGATCTGGATCAAACCCTCAGTTTGTGTTGTTCAAAACTTTTTAGTGGGCTCGGGAAAACTTTGATCCAAAAAAACAGGATTATTCTGATCCCAGCAGTTTGATGGATTCAGGAACAACATGGGATTTAAATTATATTCAAACTGGTCAAATAAACAATATTTATAATGTAGTGTGTATATAAACATTTATTGATTTATATTTTGCACCTAATTTTTAAACCAAAACAGTGATTAGTAAATAAAGTTAACTTTTGAATATTCTACAACTGAAAAACTTTTACCCAAACTGAATTTAATGTGATATCCTTGAAGAGTTTGGATCTGGATCAGACTGATCCAATCCTACTTTGCTTTGAACAAAGTTAAGACGGATTACGTGATCCTGGATAGAAAAAAAAAGGAATATTTCAAAATCTGGATAATTTTGATCCAGATTAAAACTTTTGAACAATTTGTCCAGTCTTCAGGATTCAGTTGTTCTAAAGGTTTTTAATCTGGATCAAAATTATCCAGATTTTGAAAAATCCCTTCTTTTTTTTTCTCCATCCAGGATCATGAATCCATCTTTACTTTTATCCAGTTGTTCAGAGCAAAGTCCAAACTGTTGTAGATGACCAGGTCCAGATACTGAATGCTCTAGATGTGACTGTGTGTCAGACTGAAGCTGATTGGTCCGTTACCAACAGAGCAGCAGCATGGAGACACTCACTGTGTTTATTTTAAAATGGGATGTTTGTGTTGTTTTCTGAGCTGTTTCTGTTTCTTCTGTGTCTTCTAAACATCCAGACCTGACGTATGACAACGACAGAACATTATACAGTCAAATATATTGTGAATAATTTTCCATGTGTTTCAAAATCAAACCTCAAAATAATCAAAAGTTAACTTTATTTACTTTAAAATTTAAAAAACAGGTGCAAAATATCAATGTAAATATATTTGACCAGTTTGAATTGAATGTAAATGACATTGGACCTCATTTATCAAACGTGCGCACACCCCCCCAAAAAAAATGGGTGTGGGGGAGAGTGGGGTAATTTGTGCCAAGGGGCAAGTAGTGCCACCCCTGTTATCTAGAAAACCGCAGAAGTTGGTCATGTGACCACATGTTTTTGAAGAAGCATCCATTCCACTCATCCTGTAAAGAAAGGAGACACACGACTTGAGAAAGTAAAATTTCTATGATCAAGGTTTTTTGATTGCTGTGTTTGAACAATTATAGACAACTTTGAAAACAGTTGTTTTAGTGCTTTAGTGAGCTACACCATGAGTCTACACAGTTAGCATGATGCTAGCTCAAAACAGCAACCGTCAGCTCAGCCAGAGTGATCATTCTGCTGCCAAGCTTTGTTTTCCAAAACGTCTTCTCAAAACTAATAACAAGCTGATGTTGTGTGTGCTTTGTTTTTAATCTCCATGGTTTCTTCTATGGTTTCTCTGTTACGTCATTTCCTGTCTTCATGTGTCAGATTACTGGCACCAGACTAGTGCCACCCAATATGAAGGAGACTTAAAACCAAGACTGGACTACATGATCCAATCTGATCTCAGAATCCATTTTTAGTTTTGAAACAACCCATTTTCAAGATTTGATCCAATCCGTCCCTGGATCCAGTTCTAGAAATCCAACCCTCCTTGACTCCAGATAAGAGGCTGCATTTGGGTTTTTCAAAAGTAAAGGCAGAAATCTGGATCAACTTGATGCCAAATCTCAGGATCATTTGGATATTATTACTCAAGATGTTCTTCTCAGATTGGGTTGGGACCGCCAATTTTGAAACTTCTTATTGGCTACACCTTTTTCTTTAGTAGCTACACATTTTCAAAATACATACTGAAAATGTCCCCGGTGTACATTTAAGAAATCAGATCACCCTACAGAAGATGCACCAACAAAACAGCTAAACATAGGTACGCTCCCGGTACCTATGTACCCGGGTCCTAAAGGACCCTCTTTTTGAAAAAGGGTCCTATGTTCCCTCTTTTTCCCAAAAAGGGTCCTATGTTCCCCCTTTTTCCCAAAAAGGGTGCTATGTTCCCTGTTTTTCCCCAAAAAGGGTCCTATGTTCCCCCTTTTTCCCAAAAAGGGTCCTATGTTCCCTGTTTTCCCCAAAAAGGGTCCTATGTTCCCTGTTTTTCCCAAAAAGGGTCCTATGTTCCCCTTTTCCCCCAAAAGGGTCCTATGTTCCCCCTTTTTCTCAAAAAGGGTCCTATGTTCCCCTTTTCCCCCCAAAAGGGTCCTATGTTCCCTGTTTTCCTCAAAAAGGGTCCTATGTTCCCCTTTTTCCCCCCAAAAGGGTCCTATGTTCCTTGTTTTCCCCAAAAAGGGTCCTATGTTCCCCCTTTTCCCCCAAAAAGGGTCCTATGTTCCCCGTTTTCCCCAAAAAGGGTCCTATGTTCCCTGTTTTCCTCAAAAAGGGTCCTATGTTCCCCTTTTTCCCCCTAAAAGGGTCCTATGTTCCTTGTTTTCCCCAAAAAGGGTCCTATGTTCCCCCTTTTCCCCCAAAAAGGGTCCTATGTTCCCCGTTTTCCCCAAAAAGGGTCCTATGTTCCCATTTTCCCCAAAAAGGGTCCTATGTTCCCCCTTTTCCCCCAAAAAGGGTCCTATGTTCCCCGTTTTCCCCAAAAAGGGTCCTATGTTCCCCGTTTTCCCCAAAAAGGGTCCTATGTTCCCCTTTTCCCCCAAAAAGGGTCCTATGTTCCCTGTTTTCCCCAAAAAGGGTCCTATGTTCCCCCTTTTCCCCAAAAAGGGTCCTATGTCCCCCTTTTCCCAAAAAGGGTCCCCTTTTTCCCCAAAAAGGGTCCTATGTTCCCCCCTTTTTCCCCAAAAAGGGTCCTATGTTCCCCCCTTTTCGCCAAAAAGGGTCCTATGTTCCCCCCTTTTTCCCAAAAAGGGTCCTATGTTCCCCTTTTCCCCCCAAAAGGGTCCTATGTTCCCCCTTTTTCCCAAAAAGGGTCCTATGTTCCCCCTTTTTCCCAAAAAGGGTCCCCTTTTTCCCCAAAAAGGGTCCCATGTTCCCCCCTTTTTCCCAAAAAGGGTCCTATGTTCCCCCCTTTTCCCCAAAAAGAGTCCTATGTTCCCCCTTTTTCCCCAAAAAGGGTCCTATGTTCCTCCCTTTTCCCCAATAAGAGTCCTATGTTCCCCCTTTTTCCCCAAAAAGAGTCCTATGTTCCCCCTTTTTCCCAAAAAGGGTCCTATGTTCCCCCCTTTTCCCCAAAAAGGGTCCTATGTTCCCCCTTTTTCCCAAAAAGGGTCCTATGTTCCCCCTTTTTCCCAAAAAGGGTATGTTCCCCGTTTTTCCCCAAAAAGGGTCCTATGTTCCCCCTTTTCCCCAAAAAGAGTCCTATGTTCCCCCTTTTCCCCAAAAAGGGTCCTATGTCCCCCCTTTTCCCCAAAAAGGGTCCTATGTTCCCCCTTTTCCCCAAAAAGGGTCCTATGTTCCCCCTTTTTCCCCCAAAAGGATCCTATGTTCCCCCTTTTTCCCAAAAAGGGTCCTATGTTCCCTGTTTTTCCCCAAAAGGATCCTATGTTCCCCCCTTTTCCCCAAAAAGAGTCCTATGTTCCCCCTTTTTCCCAAAAAGGGTCCTATGTTCCCCCCTTTTTCCCCAAAAAGGGTCCTATGTTCCCCCTTTTCCCCAAAAAGGGTCCTATCTTCCCCCTTTTTCCCCAAAAAGGGTTCTATGTTCTCCCTTTTTCCCAAAAAGGGTCCTATGTTCCCCCTTTTTCCCAAAAAGGGTCCTATGTTCCCTGGTCGCAATACTGGGGAACATAGGACCCTTTTACTGAAAAAGGGTCCTATTTATGAGATTTGGAAATCTGTATCCGGTCAGATCAGGAGATCTGATCCACCCTGCCAATGTTTTGAAATACGTGGTGTCGAGTTGTGATAACAAAAACCGTCATGTCAAAGCTCTTCTCCTCCTCTTTCATTTTGACAGAGGGACATCATCTCCAGGGGGCGGGACACAGGGAAGACGGCGTTGTGGCTCAGCTGCTGTTGGATTGTCGTCCTGTTCGGGGGCGGAGTCTCTGCTCATTCGGCCTCTACGCCAACTTACACCATCAACCACAACATGGCCACGTTTGAAGACGCCATGAAGACCTGCAGCCTCACCACCCTCGGCACCGAGCAGGAGATCGCCAAAGTCCTGGAGCTGGTCGCCGCGTGGGCGCCGGCTCAGAGCAACAGCACCTTCTGGGTGGGGCTGAGGAAAGGCAAGAAGGACTGCATCGTCCCTGAGCGGCCACTCAAGGGCTTCAAGTGGGTGCAGGGCGGCGGCGAGGAGCAGCAGCAGCCCGAGTACACCTGGCTGCAGGAGCCAGAGTACACCTGCACAACGGTCCGCTGCGCCGTCCTGCAGGTGCAGCTGGATCGGTCAGCCGTGAAGAGGTGGGGCCTGATCTCAGTCAGATGCGCCAACACCTATATGTCCATCTGCAAGACAAGCAGCACCAGGGCACCTGCTGCACAAGAACCTGTTGCACCTGAACTACCTAAACTTGCTGCACCTGAACTACCTAAACCAGTTGCAACTGAACTACCTAAACCAGTTGCAACTGAACTACCTAAACCTGCTGCACCTGAACTACCTAAACCTGCTGCACCTGAACTACCTAAACCAGTTGCAACTGAACTACCTAAGCCAGTTGCAACTGAACTACCTAAACCTGCTGCACCTGAACTACCTAAACCTGCTGCACCTGAACTACCTAAACCTGCTGCACCTGAACTACCTAAACCTGCTGCACCTGAACTACCTAAACTTGCTGCACCTGAACTACCTAAACCTGCTGCATCTGAACCAGTTGCACCAGAACTACCTAAACCTGCTGCATCTGAACCAGTTGCAACTGAAATACCTGTTGCACCTGAGGCTAGACCGCCCGTGGCGCCCGGCCCGTGTCAGTTCCCGTCTGTACATAAGGCTGTCCGCGCCTTCACTCCGTCCAGCAACCAGAGCCTGATCGATGTGGAGTGCTGGTCGAGCGTAAAGGTGAAGCTGTTCTGCTGGGGCCGTCCCGCCGTGTGGCGTCTGCTCGACCGCTCCCCCGCCAACCTCTCGTCCATCTGCCAGCGCTGCGGCGGCGGCTTCCAGAAGGACACCTTGGGGAACTGCGTGGACGTGGACGAGTGCGGCGGCGGCGGCGGCGGCGGCGGCGGCTGCAGACACGGCTGCGTGAACACGGTCGGCTCCTTCAGCTGCGTCTGCTCCGACCAGGACGGGAAACGCCACGACGAGGGCTCGCCGGCGTGCGTGGAAACCATGGTGACCGCCAAGAGCGGCTCGCTGTCGCACATCCTGATCCCGGTCCTGGTCGCCGTGGCGGCGCTGGTGGTGCTGGTGGTGGTTGTCGCGGTGACGGTGAAGTGCTGCTTGATCAGGAGAACAAAAAGACGCGACTCAAAGGACAAAGAGAAGATGGAGATGTAGAGTCTGATTGGTCCAGACCATGTGACTGTGATGATGTCTGTAGAGTCTGATTGGTCCAGACCATGTGACTGTGATGATGTCTGTAGAGTCTGATTGGTCCAGACCATGTGACTGTGATGATGTCTGTAGTGGAAATTCTTAGCTGTTTGCTGTTGGTGAATAATGAAATGGAGACCTTCTGCCGGCCGACATTGTTTTTATTTCCTTGCAAAGAAAGGTCAATCCTCACCCAAGCGGTGATGGCAAAGAAAAGAGGAGTGGGGAGACCTAACATTTACACCTGAGGAATGCCCCCCCTATGGTGTTTCACACCCCTCTGTCTGCTGCGGGGGGGTATTTCACACCTGGGGCATCCTGCTGGGTAACAAACAAAAGGAGATCTTGGAAAGTAGGGTGTAGGAACGTCTCAAGTGATTAAAACAAAGGAATATTCAGATTTACCATTACATGTCACAGGAAGTTTGGTTTTATGTTTTTATATAAATGTGGAGTATAAACTTGGTTCGTCTTCTTTCCCCCTGAGGCCAATGAAACGCCAATCGAACTGGACTGATTGATTATTGATTGATGGGATGAAAGACTCAGAGTGAACTGACTAGGAAACTATTTATAGATGAAAATGAAAAAAAATACATAAAAAGATAAACCAAAAGGCTTGAATTAGAATATTAAAATCAACGTTGACTTAAGGCCCCCACATACTCGGCCGTACATGACTCAACAACGTTAATAAATGTTTATAACAACGTTAATAAATGTTTATAACAACGTTAATAAATGTTTATAACAACGTTAATAAATGTGTTTATGAGTCGTCAAATCTGATGCTGAGATTTATTTTCTTTGATCATAAAGATTTGTGTTTTTTGAAACCAGGAACGGACTCTGTACCTCAGGAAACTGATTTGTAAACACACTCAGACCAGAGAAACCACACACACACACACACACACACACACACACACACTCCTTCCTGTGGTGACTGGACTTCCTGTGTTCAGTCGGTGCTGTTCAGCGTGCGACCACCAGGAGGCTCCACTGCTCTGATTGGCTGTGGACAGGAACTGAGCTTCATCTCATCCTCCTTTAAACACACAACACTGTTGGTCTGACTGAGAAACATTCACAACTAATCCAATCAAACTAAATGTGTGAACAACCAATCACACAGTCTGACATGTCGGGCATGTAAACATGTTCATGTTTGAAATAACTCACCATTAAATAAAAGTAAAATATACTGTAGTTGAAGCTACTACTAATTCAGCTCCATCAGATTGGCTGCACTTGTTTTACTTTCATATACTGCAAATGTAGGTCATTATTTATATTATTATTATTATTATTATAGAGTTGTATTTATTCACTCAGATATCTGCATCTATATTTGCCTGTGAGCTCCAAGCAAACAAGATTCAATCTCAGTCAATATTGATCCATGACTTTCCATGTTGTATCAGTGCAGTTGTAACTACACTACAACTAAAACTAGAGAAGCCATGAGACGCACACGGAGACCGACCGGGGTTCAAACCCAGGACTTTCAGATTTCAGATTTTTTTTTTTTTTTTTTTTTTAAATGGGAACAGTAGCTACATATTAATGAACACTTGTGTAAATATGTGGGATTGTTGCCAAGTGGCTCATTTCCATCCCCAGTCCCATTGGCAGGTTGATGTTAGACTAAACTTCCTTTTAAAAAATCATGTTAAAATGTTATCAAAAAAAATTAAATATCACCTTTGCAACTTCAAGCAAATCAGAGAATCGTTGTCAGAAGCAGCTGCTCTGATGTTTCTGCACTCTATGATATTTTCTCATTTAAGCTCCGGTATCACCAGCTGGTCCATGACCGGCTCTACTATCCTGAAACCAGTTGAGCTTCTGTAGAAAAAAGCACTCAAAATCTTAGACAAAAAAACGTTTTCTTACCATCATTGTAACATTCTAGTGAAATATAATTTGCTGAGTTTTCCTAATTTCTGTAAATTCTCCTCTGTATGCTTAATATATAAAGTACTTCATGGCCTGGCGCCATCTCCACTTAAAGAGTTTATTGCATTTAAACAAACGAGGACCACCAGATCAATTACTAATAGAGACTGTGTGGTTCCATACAGGAAAACCTCTTTCAGTCAAAATGCCCTGTCAATCTGGAACACACTACCCTTACCCATAAAGGAATGCCCTACTCTGACTACTTGAAGGTGTGGCTTAGAGCCAACCAAACCTGTAATCACCTTTAATGTCCTATAACTGCATGCTTCTAATGTACTGCTCTGTCTTAACAGCTATATTAGTACTAGTAATGTGTTGTAATATTGTATGTGTTTATGCTATTTCCTACTTAAAATGTATTCTAACCTTTTGTACTGTGTTGTAACACCAACCTGCCTAGAGGACTCCAGATGGAAATTAGCTCTCGGGCTACAATCTGGCACATTTACAGCTACTACGGTACATGTTTTATTAATGTGCATTGTCCTGACTTCTAAATAAATAAATTACAAATTACATAAAAACAATGAAGAGGCAGGACTACGACAATAGAACAATGCATCATGATAACACTTTGACATCTGACACAAACATACTGTATATGACATGAACTACATACGTATAATAATTGGCCGAAAAAGTATTAAGGGGACCAACTGATTACAGAACAGTTATAAAGTGCTACAGTGCTAATTAAAGTGCTGTTTGTTAAAGTGACGAGAGCAAGATTACATTAGTCTGAGTGCACAATGCCCCAATAAAGTGCAGGATTGACTTTACTTTACTTTATTAGTTTATTTGGGTGGGACAGTGCACATTAATGAACATATAAAAACATGTAAATGTTCTGGATTATAGCAGCAGCTGCTCATTTCCATCCAGAGTCCCAAAACATAAAAACAATACAGTGACAGAAAAACACAGTATTATAAATGACATAACAATGCAGACAACAAGGACAAAACAAAACAACTTCAACTGCTCTATGCCCATAGCACACGACGCACATGCAGATGTGTGTCTAATATTGCACTAAATTTGTATACATACATGTATTATGTACACACTATTGTATGGAATTGAAAATACATAAGTATATGTATATACAATATACAAAAAAAGAAATAAAAATACAGAGTGGTTCCCCATACAATACAATACAATAAGACAGGATTATGATCACAGATCTGATTTTCCAATAGCCATGTCTTGGGAAGTTTAGTGAAAGAGGTGAGAGTTGGAGTTCATATATAGTGCAGGTCTGGGATGCATGGAAACAGAATACAGCTTGACCAGATGCAGTAGGCTACTGTAGGCTACAACACCGTACAACACAGTACAACACCGTACAACACAGTACAACACAGTACAACACCGTACTGTTCTTGAATTTCCCTGCTAGGGATGAATAAAGTATTCTCTATCTATCTCTATCTACAACACCGTACAACACCGTGGCCTCTGCAGCTCTGGTTGCTCTGTTCACCAGCTGGATCATGACATTTCTAGATCAACACAGCATCAACAGATTTGACTGTGTTGTCATGATGTAATCACTCAGGTTTCTTCAGTATCACAGTGATGGTTCAAGCAGCCTAACGACCTAATGCAGGTCGAACACAGACTAACTCCTCCCACTCCTCCACCTGGAGAGGAGCGTTACCTGACTGCTGCTCTCATCATCATCAGCTGTTTGTTTCTTCCTCCTCTTCTCATTCCCAGAGGGAGAACTCCTCTTCATCGTTTTAACTCCTCTTCATCGTTTTAACTCCTCTTCATCGTTTTAACTCCTCTTCATCGTGGTGTTTTAACGGCGTCTAACCAGGCTGATACGGACGGTCCTGTTGGTGAACAGAGGTCAGAGGTCAGAGGTCAGCTGTGTAACAGGTGACCTCCAGGTGACCTCACTCACCTGCAGCAGGATGACTGACAGCAGAGCATGCTGGGAAACCGCTCCCTGTGTGTGTGTGTGTGTGTGTGTGTGAGTGACACCCTGTTATTAAAGTCATGTTGACGTTTGTTTCTGCACTGAACTCTTCAACTCTGTTTCATCACTTCAGCCCTCAACACACACACACACATTATACACACACACACACACACACACACACACACACACACATATATATATATAATACACACACACACACTCACACACACACACACACACACACACACACACACACTACACACTAGTGACCAGCAGAGGGCGCCACAGTGACAGTGACTCTCTCCTGCAGGAGGGAAGTGTGTTATTAATGTGTTTTATTCATTGTTATTTAGGACAGAAACCAACATTATTATAGATCCTAACCGGTCTATACCGGTCTATACCGGTCTATACCAGTCTATACTGGTCTATACTGGTCTATACCGGTCTATACCGGTCTATACCAGTCTATACTGGTCTATACCGGTCTATACCGGTCTATACCGGTCTATACCGGTCTATACTGGTCTATACTGGTCTATACCGGTCTATACCGGTCTATACCGGTCTATACTGGTCTATACCGGTCTATACCGGTCTATACTGGTCTATACTGGTCTATACTGGTCTATACCGGTCTATACTGGTCTATACTGGTCTATACTACCGGTCTATACCGGTCGATACTGGTCTATACTGGTCTATTCCTGTCTATACCGGTCTATACCAGTCTATACCAGTCGATACTGGTCTATACTGGTCTATTCCTGTCTATACCGGTCTATACCAGTCTATACTGGTCTATATGAGCTTTATTTCAGAAAGAAGTTGTTTCAGTTCCATATTTAGTCACTTATTGGAACAACTTCATAAACAACCTGGACTGGAAGAAGATCTGGAACTCACCAGCTACAGTAGATACATGATCAATAATAAAGTAGAAGAAGTATTATATCAGAATTTAACCCTCTAAAGTCTTTTTTTTCTCCACAACGTTTTAAAAATGTCACCGGTACTAGTTGCTCTTCTTGTCTGGGATGCCCTGAAGACGTCTTTCATTTGTTCTGGTCTTGACCTTTACCCACCGGTCTCTGTGTAGAGTCTGTACGTTCATGTCCTTCTGCTGAGCCAGAGGTTTCCTTTGGTAAATGGAAACACAGTGAAGCCAAACAGACAATATGACATCATTAATTTCATTATCCTTTTAGACAAACGGCACATTCATAAATGTCGATACACAAATCAAAATCCTTCTTTTCTTACATTTAAGAACGAAGTCAAACATTAAAACTATTGAAACATCTAATAACATAAAAACTATCAAGACCTTTAATCTATGTACAATGTCTTTATAATGCAGTCTGGAACAAAGGTCTTCATGTAGTATAGCTAGTCTTTGTTGCTGTGTTGAATTGTATTGTTTTGCACAATTCTGTGTGGTTGTATGATCTCCAAATAGCCCCTAAGTACTTTAATTGCAGTAGAAGACTCTCTGCACTCCTCCCGTTAGCAACGCCAGCCCATAATAGCCCTGCCCAGAGATTTACAACATACAGTGTTGTGAACAGACCCAAAGAAACGGCCTATTTTCACGGCCTAAAAGAGGTTTTACCTGAAAAAAAATACACAGTTCCATTGTTCACTATAATATAATTTTTTGCAGGAAAAACACAGTTTTTATTTGGACCGAACCACCTGCTGATCGGCGGGCGCTAACCCTGGGCGGAGGGATACGTGAGTTGGTTAGGTCCAAATAAAAACTGTGTTTTTCCTGTAAAAAATTATATTATAGTGAACAATGGAACTGTGTATTTTTTTTCAGGTAAAACCTCTTTTAGGCCGTGAAAATAGGCCGTTTCTTTGGGTCTGTTCACAACACTGTATGTTGTAAATCTCTGGGCAGGGCTATTATGGGCTGGCGTTGCTAACGGGAGGAGTGCAGAGAGTCTTCTACTGCAATTAAAGTACTTAGGGGCTTTATTATTTAATTTCATGAGTATCAGTCACCATGGAAATTCTACTCAGTTTGACTTTTACATAATTATCAATATTTTTATTATCTATTCAACCATTTATTTTAACTTTCAGACCTCTGACGCTGTCATAAGAATATGGAATCACCTTGCCGACAGCTTCTCTGTTCATGCTGTTCCTATTTTTGGCCTTTTCTACTTTTTTACTCAGATATGGAACAAAAGAATTTAAAGCTTTGAACAAGAATAATTCTGTAAGTGTGTTTAAGTATGAAAAGCTTGAAATATCAATAAAGACATTTGTTCAAAAAAAAAAAAAAGTACTTTTATTATTTGGAGATCATACAACCACACTTTAAAAAAAATGATACTATCCCTTTAATAAAGTTTTGTTAAAAAAAGAAAAGAAAAGTAGGCCTATGTTTTATTAATGACAGGACCAGGACCAGGACCAGGACCAGGACTAGAGACCAGGACCAGGACCAGGACCAGGACCAGGACCAGGACCAGAGACCAGGACCAGGACCAGGACCAGGACCAGGTTCATTTCCTGTCTCCTGGAGTCAGTGAGTCTGGCTGTGAGGTCACAGTGAGGTCACAGTGAGGTCACAGTGATGTCACAGTGACAGGTGATCATTATCACAGGAGCTTTTACCTGTCGGTTCAGCTGAAGCCCCGCCCCCTGTCAGCTGAAGCCCCGCCCCCTGTCAGCTGAAGCCCCGCCCCCTTTGTCTTGTTTTTTTAATGTGAATAAAAATGAATGAATGAACTGGGTCCATGAGACCTGAGTCCTGGTAGAACCGGTCCTGGTGGATCAAGGACCAGAACTTCATCTGGTCCCTGGTCTTTGATCAGGTCTCTCCTTCTAAA
>NC_140928.1:342158-347158 GCF_045865225.1 Trachurus japonicus | reverse complement strand
GGGCATGGAGGCTCTGGACGCCAGCGCCTACTACCAGGGCGTCTACCCGGCACGGCCGCTGCTCAACACCTAGGACCGCCCACTTCCTGTCAGACTCTCTGTCATAGATCTATATTCTGACTAGATGCTGGTTCCCATGCAGCTCTATGGTGGAATACGTCAACACGGCGGCCATCTTGGTCAGGGGGAAGCCGTGTCTACTTCCTGCACTAGAGGTCTATCAACCATTAACATCACCACAACTCACTGAATATTCAAGCCGTTTGGTTTATTACAAATGTCAGACATATATTTATGATACAACAACAAAAAAATGTTATAATTTTCTTTTAATGTATTAGGGCCCGTGTCCACCAGACGCATCTTCAGCGCTCTGGCCGTCTACTTTCCATTCAAACCTATTGAGTCAGCGCTCACAGCGCTCAGCGCCCTCGGAGGTAAAACACCCTCGGCACTTCGCTTGCTTCTTTTTGTCGCGGCGCTCAGAGCGCTTCGAGTTGAAATCTGTTCAACTTTTAGAACAGCGCTGCGCTCGTCAATGTCACTGTTCCCCGCACTGACCAATCAGAATCAAGAAGGGGCGGGACATACGTTACCACAGCAACACAACGAGACTTGGCTCGGTTTATATCATGAAGGTAGGACGACCTCAGGGTCCATGTCAAAAGCTGCTAATGCTGTTGTGTATTTCTGACACTCGTTGTAGTGTTTACATTAAACAAGGCCGGAACACTGAAGTGTCAGAGGACTCGTTTTGTAACCTAGCAACAGCTGCATTCTGACGAGGGAGAGAGCGCTGTCAGAGCTGAAAACACGTTTGGTGGACACAGCCCCTTAAACATACACTTACACACTCAGACACCCACATGCATAAATACACTGAACTTTGTTCTACAAGGTTCTGACCTGGTCTGACCCGGAGTCTTGACTGCTGGTCTATGGTCAGAACCCCGGACCAAGATGGCCGCCGTGTTGACGTACGCTGAGAAGCCGAAGGCGTCGTCTAGTCAGTATCTACGTATCTATGCTCTCTGCATGCAGCCGCCCTGGACTTCCTGTCTGACTGTGACGATGCTGAACCGGGTTCTGGTGGTTCTGGTGGTTCTGGTGGTTCTGGTGGTTCTGGTGGTTCTGATCTCTGCACTGTGACCAGACCAGGACTCCAACAGGTCCAGACGTCTGTTTTCTCCTTTAACCCACAGAGTCTCCGATCACACACACACACACAGATACATTTCATTTCATTTCATAACCTTTATTTAAAGCAGAAGTAAGTGATATTTTTGTGTTAATCTAAGTCTTAAATAGTTGTATCTTCCGACAGCAATCACTTCTATAGAGTGTTTGGTCTGAAACACGGGTCTGTCAGTCACTCTGCTCTGCTCTGAGCCCAGGAGAAAACTTTCCTTGTATCCTACAACCTTTATCCAATGAGGAGAGAGAACGGCATAAAGGGGCAGTCCTCTCTGTGTGTGCAGCCAAGGGATGCGCCTGAATGTGGCGACGTAGGGACGAGGACTGTTATGGTGCGTTCAAGGCAACCCGTAACTGGTGTTTTTCTGACCTGTGAAGTGGTACCAGTTCGATCTGGTACGAGTTCACGGGTCAGAAGTTACGAGTGGCCGTTATAGTGACTTTCACAGGTAAAACAGGTCGGAGAAACACGAGTGGGTTGCCTGGAACGCTACAAAGTCGTAAGTCGTGACTTGAAGCTGTAATTTACGGTTTCAAAAGCCTGCCTGGAACGCAGCATTAGCGAAAACCACCGGATCGCTTACTTCTGCTTTAATGAATGAAATGAAATGAAATGAAATGAGATACTCATTATCATTGGTTATAAATTGGTAATCTCCATTCCTATTGATTATAGATTGATAGTCGGTGGTGTAATGAATGAAACGGCCAATCAGCTGCAGACTCAGACTCAGGGTATCAAAGCTCTGTCGATCGGCTCGTAGCAATATTACTACTATTGATCTGGAGCGTTTTTCATGTCACAGTCTCTCTCTTTATAAACCAGTTAAATTCAGACCCGATCACTGATCAATAATCAATAACGTCCACATTATCACTGTGATGGTGATTGGTCAATGACGATTATTATTGATGAATAGTAATTGACTCTGTGTGTAAAAGGAAAAACCACTTCCTGTTTGACTGTTGATGCGTCTGTATTTAAACTGTCCATCACTGATTATTGATTATTGATTATTGATTATTATTATTATTATTATGACCATCTGCATGAATGAAGTGGGAGGTCTTCTTCTTCTTCTTCTTCTCCTTCTTCTTCTTGTTCTCTGGAGAAGCAGACCCCCCCACGTTGTGTTTCTTCCTCGTTGGTTTTTGATGCATGTTCTTAACTTATTCTGTCATTTTCAAATAAAACAAAGAAACAATGACACTTATTGATTTATTGATATATTGATTTATTGATAATTTCTCATCATCGTTCGTTCTAACCCGGAATATATTAATATTCATTAATGAGGTTAATAAATCATTTATTATCCAATCAGTTCATCAGTTTAAATCTCATTAAATGAAACTGATCAATATTAACTATCAGTTAATATTGATCAGTGATTAATAAGTAAAATCGGTTATTGATGAACATTACAGAACTTTTTCTTCCTGATGGAATGAAGTCAAACTATCGATCTATTAACTGATGATTATTGATTTATAATCTTCAATAAGACGATCTAGTCTGATAAGGATTATAATAACAACAATAATAATAAATAAAGCACTGTGATTATTTGTCATAACGTCCTGATCGATTCTGTCAAAGGTAAAAAAAAATTGTTTTATATATATAGGCTATATATAGACCTATATAGTTCTTTCATTTTCTGATTTGTTTCTTTAAAGAAAAAAAGAAAACTTCATGAGGAAATGATATTAAAATAAATTTATTTTAATATCATTTCCTCCTATTTCAATATTATTTTCTGAGTTTTTTTGTTTAGTTTAGTTTTTTTAATTGAATCATGAAAAACCCGCTCTTCTTGTCGGAACCTCAGAGCTTCATGTTTCATCTGAAGAGACGAGGACACGGGTTTATATTATACTGTTGTTATGTTATAGATCTATTATATTATATTATATTATATTATGTTATGTTATAGATCTATATTATATTATATTATATTATATTATATTATATTATAGATCTATATTATATTATATTATATTATATTATATTATATTGTTGTTGAATTGTCACTCTCTGGTTTGGTTCCTTTTGTTCGGCTTTTTATTCATTGTTTTAACATTTATTATTGACACTCATATTAGTTTATTTCTGCTTCACTTTCTCTTCTCTTTCACTTTTCACTTCATTCTTTTCCTTCTTCTTCCTCCGTGTTTCTGGTCCCGGTCCGGATCGGTCCGGGTCTCTCCGGTCCCGGTCCGGGTCTCTCCGGTCCCGGTTCCCTCCGCCGTGTCTCGGCCTCGCGCCGCCGCCTCGCGCTCCGCTGTGTCCGGGTTTGGCGCGTGTCGGCGGCGCCTTTGATCTCCAGCTGTTTCTGGAGCCGCGAGACGTCGCTAATGATCCAGTAATGATTCACTAGTTACTGTAATTAATCACTAATTAACCTGTTAACTAGACACACACACACACACACACACACACACACACACACACACACACACACACACACACACCACTATCATCATCATCTAAGGTTTTATTCGTTCACAAAATGTTTCTTTATATTTCTGAGATTTATCTTTGTTTTGATATTAATATTCATCTGAGAAAAAATCACCAACTATATATATATATATATATACACACATATGTATGTAGCCTATATATGTATGTATATATATGTGTGTGTGTGTGTGTGCAGTATACAACTGGATGACATCAGGTTGTAGAACTGGTGTTTCTTCATCAACATCTGATTTTAGTAGGTTATAATATATATATAATATATATATAATAGGCTATAATATATATATAATATATATATAATAGGCTATAATATATATATAATATATATATAATAACAGTATAAAGAGGAAATCAATCTGGACTCAACGTGGAATAAAAATGTTAATTCACTTTTACAAAACAACACTTAGTTTATTATGAACATGTGACATCATGTGTTAGTAATAATAATGTGTAGTTGTGCTCAGTGACCAACACACACACATCAACAACACACATCAACATTTAAATCAAATAAAAAACAGCCACAAAACAGGTTTTTCAATTAAATGTTTTCAGAGGAAAGTCTTTTTTTATTTTTTATTATCAGTTAACGTATTTAATATAAATGACTGTGTTGAATATAAAACAAACATCTTACAGTTTTTAAAGATATTTCTGAATTTCTCACCCGACCCAAATATTTAAGTTTTATCTGAAACTAATTATTTATTGTTTTAATTCATTCATTTATATATATTACACTGTGTTTTTCCCCCTCACCGTTCTGCTTCTTCATTTATCGGTCATTTATTAAACTAAAGATGAAAGTTAATAATATCAATAATAATCTGGGGCCTGATGGATTCTTCCCTCTTCAGATTTCAACCTTCAGACTCACACTGAGGCTTTTCTTGTGGAGGGTCGGAAAACTCACCGCATTTATTATTATTAATATTATTATTATTAATGTTGTTATTAATATTATTATAATTGTTGCTGTTATTATTATTACGGTGACGTCATTAATATTAAAGCTATCAGTCAGCGATGCAGTGGTTTTGGCTAACTTCCTTTCAGCAGATGGAGTTAGCAGCCCCCGCCCTCGTCATGGATCTATTGGTCCTCGTCCCTACGTCGCCACATTCAGGCGCATCCCTTGGCTGCACACACAGAGAGGACTGCCCCTTTATGCCGTTCTCTCTCCTCATTGGATAAAGGTTGTAGGATACAAGGAAAGTTTTCTCCTGGGCTCAGAGCAGAGCAGAGTGACTGACAGACCCGTGTTTCAGACCAAACACTCTATAGAAGTGATTGCTGTCGGAAGATACAACTATTT
>NC_140928.1:264721-339558 GCF_045865225.1 Trachurus japonicus | reverse complement strand
TTAAATAAAGATACTTTGACTTGTCTAGAGAAAGTTCAGATCAGCTTCATGAAAGGAGCAACAGACAATATGTGTATATATATATATATATATATATATATATATAAAACAGAAACCGTCATAGAAATAAACATCGATAACCAGTCACACATTAAATGAGTCAGTTACAGAGTAGGCTAATATAAAGTCTGCTGTCATGGGGGCTGTGAATGAGATCCAATTTTTCCAGATTTGGTAAAAAAAATGTCTTTATTGATTTTCCATTTTAATGAACATTTTAATGAACAAACGTTCATACACATAACAACAACAATATAACAATAACACAAAAACAGAACAGAAACCCTTCTAACCCACAATAAGATCTAATGTGCTTTACATATTCAGCCTGTATTCATTCCTGTGAACATCAATATGCACAGAAACATTGATTCAAAACAACAATTCAGTCCTTCTCTTCATCTCTATTTCTACTGGAGATTTGGTAACATTTCTCCTCTTGGATTCTTAATTGTTAGGTCAGTTTTTCCGTCCTAAATATCTCCAGAGTAAAACCACATGTATAATAAATAATATGTAAAAGCCTAATAATCTGTGTTGACCTGTTGACCTTCTGACATTCAGATTCCTCCCTTACCCGTTGGAGCGGCCGTCAGACCAAACGCTCCGTTCTGTCTGATCCCAGCTGTAGTATTATGGGCTATAGTAGCTACTAGAGACCGTTACCAGTCAGACAGGAAGTTCATCCTGGAGGTTTTCTATCTACATGTTTGAGATGAAGTGGTAGAAAAATGTCATTTCTGACAGGAATTTGTCGTACTAACAGTCATTTCTTTGTCTTTCTGGAGGAATTGTGTGTGGTTTTTTTTCACCAGCACGGCAGCAGGTCCTAGAAACTTCTGTTTTTACTTTCCTCTGTGTTTCATGATACTTCCTGCCACATAATATCATATACTGATGACTAGTTGTAGTAACTAACATTATCTTTACTGGGATTTTGGCGCTTTGGGCATCAAGGGGTTAACCCTCTATGGTACCATGTTACCACTTTCTGGCCTGTCACATCTCCACAATTCATCCCATTTAATGCTGTAATACTTTAAAAAAGAGAGGAGACCTTAGAGAACCAATAACAATGCTTTAATTTATCACATGTCTTTCAAGAAGCCACTGAAACCCTTTTTACAGACTTTTTCAAAGGAAACAGGTTTGTCACTTTGCTCCACTAAAACGGTCTGAAAACATACAGTAACTTCCTGGCCCTTTTTCATCTGGAAAAAAATATATTTACACTAATAGATTAGTAAAGTTTAATTTTTAATAGTTCCATGCAATTTATTTACTTATTAAATAATGGAAACTTGTTAAAATGCACCTGTTGCCCCAAAGCAACAACGTACCATTATAGAAAATTGCAGCGTTGCCTTGAGGCGACAGTGGACCATTATGGAATCAATATTGCATTATGAGACTATGGTAGTGTGTGTTTAGGTGTAAATATAATGTTCAAAAACATATAATTCATCATAATTTAGTTTTTTATCCTTAATAAATGTGATTTTGGATGCAGTAAAGTAAACATCAGGCTATTATGATGATGATGAGGAAGATGAGGATGAGGCCAGTGAAGGGTAAAGTCTACAGAGACTGGTCGGTGTTTCTAATACAGTAGATGATGAACCGTAATGGTACAATGTTGCTACAGGAAACAAATCCCCAAAACTTCCAAAAATAAATAATTTTTAAAAATGTCTTTAGATTATGTTTATTTAGTCTATTTTGAGACATAAAAACACTCCAAACATTTTTCCCCCACTGGCATCATAATGCAGCGTAGCATCATAATGCAGCGTAGCATCATAATGCAGCGTAGCATCATGGACCATAGAGGGTTAATATTTAAAAATGCTGAAGCGATGTCGCCGGGCAGAAGAGGAAGAGGTATTCAAGTAAGAGTAATAAGTACCAAAGAAATCTAATACTCAAAGTACAAATCCTCTGACTGTTACACTGTTGGGTCCTGCTGTGGTGCGTTCACGGCCTGTGGGACGTGTGGACGCCGCCGCCGCTGTGAGTCGTAGAGTTTCTCTCCGTTTCCCGTGAAGTCAGCGGTGAGTGGAGTTGTTAAAGTTGTTAAAGTTGTTAAAGTTGTTAAAGTTGTATTTTAATTTGAAGTTAGTGGAGACATGAACATGAAGAGCAGCTTCCTGTCTGATCCCGGGAAATGAACCAGTTTAAGACACGAAGCTTAAATCAACACGAGAACTAAAAGGCAGCATGAGCCGCAATTACTGCTGCTGTTAATTTATTCACTTCACACACACACACACACACACCACTAACACACATACACACACAGACACACACACAGACACACACACACACACACAGAGAGACACACACACACCACTAACCCTAACACACACACACAGAGACACACACACACACCACTAACCCTAACACACACACACAGAGACACAGGTGGAAATTGATTCTTTATTTCATTATTTCAACACTTTGTGGTCACAGATCAAAACTTCCTGATCAAAACAAACATGAAACTCAAATCGAAGAGAAAGAAAAAGAGAAAGACGATCGTTGTCTGGGCGATCGTTGTCTGGGCGATCGTTGTCTGGGCGATCGTTGTCTGGGTGATCGTTGTCTGGGCGATCGATCGGTCGGTGTGATGATCAGCTGATCGATGGGAGCGATGATCAGCTGATCGATGGGAGCGATGATCAGCTGATCGATGGGAGCGATGATCAGCTGATCGATGGGTGCGATGATCAGCTGATCGATGGGAGCGATGATCAGCTGACGGATCTCAGACTTCCCGTCCCGACCTTCTTCCTCAGGACTTCCACCAGACGCTCCAATCTGAGGGGGGGCAGAGCGGTGAACAGTGAATGACTTCTAGAGAAACAGAGTGGACACACATCACACCAGCAGGTGCAGGTGCAGGTGTAGTGCAGGTGCAGGTAAAAATAATCTTGTCCTCCAACAGGAACTCTTTTGGATGTTCACTCTCAGTCTCTCCCAACGGTCTCAATGCAGAGATGGACATCAGACCGTTCTATGAGCTCTTGTATATATCTTTTTTTCTTTTCAGGGTTGACTGGTACCTCTATCATGAGTCGGTGTATATATATATTCATTGTCATTTTTTACTAAGAATACTGCACTTTAAGATGTTAGTACACCCATCCTATGTGACTTCTTGTCTGAGGGCATTGTTGTTGTTGTTGTTATTGTAATCCCATTACATTACGGCCTCTTGTGGCCTGAGGTCAAATATTTTTATGGTGTTTTGATTGTGTGACACAATGTAAATGTATCTATATGCACCGAGAATGTTAATGTCAGGGTATTGAGGCTGCTGTGCTGTTTTCTGTTTTATCTGTTCATCCTGTCACAGCTGCATGCTCTCCTCTCCTGATCAGGTCATGTGACTAGTAGTATTAAAGATGGCTTCTGTTATCTATCCTACTGTCTGATGAAGAGCAGAGCTACACTGCTCCAAACGTACGGCACTACAATAAACTGATACGCTGAGTCCTGCAGAGTTGTGAGTAAATGGTAAATGGACTTGCACTTATAGGACGAATCTCCTTGTTGTTTCCAACTACTTCCTGGTAGAAAACCAGCATGAGAACAATAGTGACGGACGAGAGTTTCTCTATATTTATCTACTTTTTCATGTCACTATATCACCGTTTAGACTAATCTGATGTTTGTAAAGTTTATAAAACCAATGATTGGACAAACATTACTATTTCTGTGTGCACATTTTTGTAATTAGTCATGGTTATCATAGATTAGCCGGGCTAACGGTTAGCTACCTGTTTAACTTTAATAACTCAGTGACTCAATAAACGCTCCATGAAAAAATATTTTCTCCAGCGGATATCTGAGTTCCAACATGACTGAGCTAACTGGAGTAGTTTCATGTGGTGTCCCACAACGGGAGGGTTTTAACAGCTGACGTCCTGCTGTTAGCTTAGCTGCTGCTGTTAGCTTAGCTACCGTTAGCTTAGCTACCGTTAGCTTAGCTGCTACTGTTAGCTGTCCCTGTCAGCTGAGCCACTGATGCTTTCTAGACACTGTGATTCCCCCAAACTGAATAAATACAACACATAGCAACACAAAACACACACACAGAAATAGTAATGTTTCTTCAATCATTTCAGATTTGTCTAAACGGTGATAGGGCCTGAAAAATATGATATATAGCTAAACTCTCGTTCGTTACTATTGATCTCATTCACATTACAGCTGGTTTTCTACCCGGAAGTAGAATGTAAACAACAAGGAGGTTCGGTCTGTACAGCGCTTCTCTAGTCTCTTGGACCAATCAAAGCTCTTTACACTGTTGGTCACATTCACCCTTTCACACACACATTCACACAGCACGGGAATCTAACCATTCACACATTCACACACCCAACGGACGCATCAGTGTCTTGCCCAAGGACACTTCCACATGTTGCCAGGAGGAGCCGGGAATCGAACCACCGACCTAACTTATGGCAACACAGGACTCTGACCTCCACAACAATGACCTCACTGTTACCCAGCATGCACCACTGGAAGAGGAAGAGGAAGAGGAGGAGGAAGGGGAGGAGGAGAGGAGGGGGCTGGTTATTAGAGATGGAAAGTTTAATTTGGTTTGAGAGAGGAGAGAGGAAGAGGACTTCTCTCTCCTCCTCTTCTTCTTCCTCCTCCTCTTCTTCTTCTTCCTCTTCTTCTTCCTCTTCCTCCTCCTCTTCTTCTTCTTCTTCCTCCTCCTCTTCTTCTTCTTCCTCTTCCTCCTCCTCCTCTTCTTCCTCCTCTTCCTCCTCCTCCTCCTCTCCTTCCTCCTCTTCCTCTTCCTCCTCTTCTTCCTCCTCTCCTTCCTCCTCCTCCTCCTCCTCCTCCTCTCCTTCCTCTCTCCTTCCTCCTCCTCCTCCTCTTCCTCCTCCTCCTCCTCCTCCCTCTCTCCTTCTCTCTCAAACCAAATTAAACTTTCCATCTCTAATAACCAGCCCTCCTCCTCCTCCTCCTCCCCCCCAGAGTAAATATTCCTCTCTATTCAGAAACTCCTCTAACTCCCCCCTCCCCCTCTCTCTCTCCTCCCCCCCCCTCTCTCCTCCCCCTCCCTCCTCCCCCCCCCCCCCCTCCCCCGCTGGCAGCCAAATTAGAGCAGAGCTCCGTGGGTTTGAGCCCCGGCTACGGACGCCGCCACGCAGACGGACGACTTAAGCTGCTTCATCATCCCCTCATCTTCATCTTCATCTTCATCACCGCCTCATCCCCTCATCTTCATCTTCATCTTCATCTTCATCTTCATCTTCATCTTCATCTTCGGCGTGATGAGACGAGGATGAGGACGAGTCATGTGACTCAGCATCATTAACCCCTCCTCCTCCTCCTCCTCCTCCTCACCACCGCGTCGCCGTGGAGACGCTCAGTGTGAATCATCTCTTTAGTCCCACGCCATCAAGAGTCTTTGAACACATCATCATCATGTGACACGTTGTCACGGAAACACTGACCCCTGACCCCTGAGTCTGGTGACATCACACCGTCAACAGTTACTGCACACGTCACTTGAACTTGTCAATAAACCTGATTGATTGATTGATTGATTGATTGGTTGATTGATTGATTGGTTGATTGATTGATTGATTGATTGCCGGTGGATAATCAATAAATGGAGTAGTGGATAACAACATATAACATATACAATGTCACGAAAAAAAAAAACCTCACAGCTGGCTGGTGTAGTAGCTACTCCAGGCCTGTGTGGGGCGCTGTTATTATGTCACTTTATTCAGTTTTTTTTCATGTGAGAAAGTAGCTGTTTAGATCCCAAATCTACGGCCAGTTGATCCAAACGACGGCTGTTTAGAAGTTTGCTCCGATGTTTTTCAGAGAAGTGAAGCTCTGCAGCGACCGGGACATCACAGAGACAGCAGCCGGTCTGCAGAGCTGCTCGGCCGGCCAACCTCCGTCCTCATCCCGGGGGAGAAAACCATCGCTAATTAACTTACCCGCAGGTTTTTAGAGGTTTACCACCGGCTGGTTAAAGTATTTCTAGGAGATAAATGTTGGTCTCAGTGATGAAATCTAACAGCTGTATCAGTAGCATTAGTTAGTGTGAATGTAAAGTGAAGCTTCCTGTGTGTATTGGACAGAAGAGCAGCGCTGCCTCGGGGCTCTGGAGCCTACGGACACAAACCACCACATTTACATCTAGAAATACATGTTTTACTATCAACACATCAGTCTGCAGTAAGGTTTATTTTATTAAACTATACAGTTACAGTACACGGCAAAGATACTTCCCTACCGTCTTTGGTTACGGTTAGACGTCAGGGGAGCATTGCATTGTGGGATACAGGACACAATGTAGACTGGTCAGATACTGGAGATATTTATAAATCAGTACGACATCCGGGAATTTTTCGCATACTGCAGATTTAGCTTTTGTTTGCATACTGCATACTGCATTTTGACCAAATCAGTACGCACTAGCAGTAGAGTAGGCTATGTGGTTTTGAATACAGCCGATGTTTAAACCATCGATTGTGTCGATACTAGGAAACTGCAAACTTCTGTTTTTGCTGTTTTAGGACTTTTAACGATACGATTCAGGTCCTTGACTCGTATCTGTAACCGTGAATCCTGATACGAACCGAATCGTTGTTAAAATGAATCATTACACCCCGACTTCGTAGATTACTATGGGACATGTGATGCACTGTGTATATATACAGTTACTGTAATTCATCTGATGTCCTTGGGTATGTAGGGTGATATTACCCTCATATGTTTTTTATTTCTATTGTTATATATGTACTGTATATGTGACTGTAATGGGATGTATTAGTGGCACATGGTAACATTTTTCTCCAAGTTTATGGTTTAATAACACATGTTCCATTGCTTCGAGATCTCTGTTTCCTGTTACTGTGGTGACATCGGATGGATTTTTTCTAACTCTCTATTTTTCTATTTTTCTTGTCTATCACCTGATATGAACGAATCAAGATGCCTCTGGTACTGATCACATGACTGTATGATGGTGCTTTGTATACCTGATGATAGTGTCATGTTATTGTTGCCATAGCATGCTTGTGCACATATATATTTTTTCTTTTTCTTGTTGAGAGCTTTATAATGTAGGTGTTTTTTGGAACATAGTTCACTTAAGATGTGTCACCTGTTTGATCATGTGACCTAAGAGTATATTAAAGGCTCACTGCTTTCACCTGTGTTAGTCTGAGGAAGGGTCTTTGAGCCTGAAACGTTACTCCCTTTGGGTGATAATTAATTATTTATTGCTCTGGAGCTTTTTGCCGGTGTGCGGATTTTTTCCTTTTTCATCATTGACTTTTTTTGTCCAGCACCCAGCGTTAGGTTTTTGGGATGTGCGTGCTTTTTCTATGCTTTCAATATGTGATACTGCAAACACGTAATGTGAGTGTGTGTAACTGTGAGGTCGAGTCTCACCTGCGGACTCTGTCGCTGGCCTCTTGCTCCGCTTCCTGGCAGCGCTGAAGCTCCGCCTCCACGCTCTCCTTCTCCTTGGACAGCTGCTGCAGCTGGACCAGCGCGGCCGCGGCCTGAGGGGGCGGGGCCTCCGACACCGCCATCGAAGAGACGCTGTGGGGGGAGGGGGGGGAGAGGGGGGGTCAGTCAATGCAGGTTTACTTCTGTCTATAGAGAGCCGAAGCGGAAGCAGGAAGTAACGTCGCCATGGGAACTCAACTCGGAAAAAGTCTCCATACAAATGAACGAGACTCCAAGTTTTATTAGGGCTGACCCCATTATCATATTTTGGGAATCGAAGCTTCGCAGACATAAAATCAATTTTAATCGAAGCTTCGACGGCCGGCGGGGTGCGTGATGGCGGGGGGGGTGGGGGGCTTGGGGGGGGGTAGCGTTCGTAATGAAAGTAATGGCAAACAAACACTGCATATGTCCAAAATCAGGCAGGTTTCCAGGATGCCAAGTAGCCTATTCATTGTAATGTAACAAGTGCCGATGAGAACCGGTGTCAAAAAGGAAAAAAGGAAGAAAAAAAAAACAATCGATCACGGACTTCATGATCGATTTTCCATGGCAACGAACGAAGCTTCAAAGCTTCGATTTTTTTGGGTCAGCCCTAAGTTTTATTTCGTGCTCCGATTGAATTGTGCCATGAGAAAAAACTCTGTCCTCTACCTGTTTAAAACATCACGTTTCATGAAGAGAAATCAGCAGTTTGTTGTCACGGCAACAGAAGAATGTATTTAGTGTGACTACAAATCTGGTGTCCCACAAAAAATACGTCACCAACTGACACGGGAAAGGAAGGACGCCATGTGGTCGCCATGGTGACGTCACCTACGCCACCCGTAGTCTTTCTGGTTACGGACTCTTCGGAGTTTTATTTTACAATAGTTTTACAACAAACGGCTGATTTCTCTTCATGAAACGTGATGTTTTAAACAGGTAGAGGACAGATTTTGTTCTCATGGCGCAATTCAAACGGATCAAGAAATAAAACTTTGACTCTCGTTCATTTGTAATGAGACTTTTTCCGAGTTGAGGTCCCATGGGGCCGTTACTTCCTGCTTCCGCTTCGGCTCTCTATAACTAACCAACTCCTCAGTCGACTATTATGGGATGTTCTAAAGCCAGGATCAGACTTCACGGTTTCACACGATGAAACAGCCGTGTAGTGTAACAGAACTGATGAACAGGGATTCTCTACGACACAAAGTCTATCATGTTAGAGTTATTCTGAACGTCTTCTAGTCTGAGTCTCCTAGGACGGGAACCTATTGACCAATAGGACGACAGAGCGCTAACTCATTGTTTACATGTTGACCAATAGGACGACAGAGCGCTAACTCATTGTTTACATGTTGAGCAATAAGACGACAGAGCGCTAACTCATTGTTTACATGTTGACCAATAGGACGACAGAGCGCTAACTCATTGTTTACATGTTGAGCAATAAGACGACAGAGCGCTAACTCATTGTTTACATGTTGACCAATAGGACGACAGAGCGCTAACTCATTGTTTACATGTTGACCAATAGGACGACAGAGCGCTAACTCATTGTTTACATGTTGACCAATAGGACGACAGAGTGCTAACTCATTGCTGCAGCCAGAATTCTAACAAAAACACACAGGTACGATCACATCACTCCGGTTTTAAAGTCTTTCCATTGGCTCCCAGTCAAATACAGAATTGATTTTAAAATCTTACTTGTTATTTTTAAATCTCTTAATATGCACTAGCTTTTGTTTTAATATGTATTGCATCTTGCTTTTATTCTGAAGCACATTGAGTTTATGCCTGCCATTTGAAATGTGCTATATAAATAAATTGACATTGACATTGACATTGTTTACATGCTGAGCAATAAGACGACAGAGCTCTGTGTAAAATATTGACTTGTGGGTAGTGATGAGACTGGTTCTTATAGAGTGGACCAATGCAATGGCTTGCTGTTTAAAACAAGGTTAATCTAAGCAAACTCAGCTCAAACTTAGCATTAACTCATTGAGTGCCGCGCTCCTTTCCAAAGTTTTAGTCAAGTGTACCGGCAATTTAGACCATTTTTGATGATTTTTGTAGAGCCACAGTGTATTCTATATTATTGCCACCAACACATACTGTGGCTCATTTGAAAGGTTTAACTTTATGCTTCAAATGGCCACAAACCGTTTGTTTCTACGTGCCTCTGTTCCTGAGAAAAGTCAAGCTAAACATGGCTGGGTTTCACCAAAATCCCTGCTTTTTTTCTAGTAAAGGAGATAGAGCGTCTTTTATGAAAGCTGCGCTGTTTGTGTCTGTCGCTCTTCTGACACTCGCATTTCTGGATCAAAGGGGTCGTGTAAGATAAATATATACAACAATTGTTGTGCTATTCACAAAACCACCATCGGGGGCGGGGGGGGGGGGGAGACACCAGACTTCAACCCTCTGGTCCTGTTGGGCCCATGTTGGACCCTCTGAAGTTTCATCTGGTTGTCATTTTGGCTGTGATCATGCTATAACCCTCAGCAGGGAGGTCACTCTTCCTGGGAACACGAGGCTCCTAGAAGATCAACTGTCTAGACCTTAAAATGCGCCGTGTAGAGCATCAGGACCTGTTCTCCTGCAAGGGCCCAAAAATGGGCCCATTCACTCCCATTGAAAAACGCAAAAACTACACGTTTCCACCTGGGGGTTATTTTGTCCCAGAATTTTTTTTTCTATTTTCATGATTAATTCACACCAGGGGAAGTACATTTTCTTTTTGAAATATCACTTCATATTACCATGGTAACGGCTTTACAAACAGACAGGTAGGCAACTCGCCCAGGCGGCTCTGGTCATCAGAGTCCCCCGGGTCACGCTGCGCCTCCGCCCCGCATCGCTCGCTGCCCCCGCCCACCGACAATGATACGCCCGGGTCGTGTTCGTCTGTGGAGGAATGGCATGGACCACGGTCCGACTGGACCTCCGGGCCGGGTCCAGCTGGGCTCCAGCAGGTGACTGCATGCTGCATGGACTCTGGACTGTTTGCTAGGACTGCACAGTCATCACACACACACAGTGCCAGTCATCTTCAGCAGAAGTCTTATTCTTATCTCAGTCCAGCACTGAGGAAGTCCAGGCCACAAACGAGTCCGGTTGGAGTCGAGTCATCGTCCGACCACAACATGACCAGTCAGTCAACAGGAAGTGGAACAAGCTCCGCCCATCAACTATAAAACATCCTGAAGATGTGGCCACAGCTACACTTCGACTGAGCGAAGACAGAGAGAGAAAACAAGGACCTTCCTCCAGCTGAGCAGGTAAATGACCACAGATACTTCATCAGTAATAACTATAACTATAACTATACTGTTTTCTTGTATGTAACAACATCTCTGTCCCGTCTGTCCGTCCTGGGTGATGATCCCTCCTCTGTTGCTCACCCTGAGCTTTCTCCTGGTTTTCCCTGTAAAAAGGGTTTTCCATGGAGTTTTTCCTCAGTGGATGTGAGGGTCTAAGGACAGAGGATGTTGTTATGATGCCATGTAAAGCCCTTTGAGACAAACTGTTTGTAAAAACGGGCTATACAAATAAAACTGCCTTGCCTTGCCTTGCCTATAATAACAACTGTGGTAACAATAGGAACGTCTGTTTCTCTCTTTGTTGCAGTTTGTTGGAAACGATGGTAAGAACCTTCTTCTTCTTGCTCCCAGATGTTGAACATCTTCCACCTGTTGAACAACATCTGTATCATGAGGCGGATGTTGTTGTGATGCTGTGCAAAGACCTTTGAGACAAACTGTTCGTAACCATGGGTCAGGGTTAGTCTAACTCTGCTGTTATTATGGTGTTATTATGGTGTTATGGTCTGTACATTAATGGCTGTGGCCGCCATAGCGATCAAAAATTTGCCAAAAAAATCTTGTATTTGTTGGGGATCCCCAATAGGCATCCAGCTCGCAAGAGCAAAACATCTGGCCTGCGATTCACTGGCACTGACGCACATCTTTATAGTATGAAACTAAGTGAACAACAGATAAGGTGTTATTTAAGTGTTATTACTGGTGTTATTAACCCTGCAGATGAGTCTCCGGCCCGGGACGCTGCTGCTCGTGCTGCTGGCAGTCGGGACCAGTCAGTCTGTGGATGTGAACTGGTTGACAAGCATCATGGACACGCTCCTGAGAGAGTAAGTCAATCAGTCAGTCAGCCAGCTAGCATGCTAACAATTAGCACAAACCAAGTAGTTAGCCTGTGAGCAGTGAGCAGTGTCAGAGTGAGACCAACTGTTAGTTCAGGGTCATTCATTTAGTTACTTGTCCCTCTGAACCCTTCGTCTTTCTCTTTGGACAGGTACAGATTCACAGGACAGTTCTGCCTCATGGCAAACATCCCAGCAACAACACAGCCACAACAACTCCTCAACGTCCTTACGAACGACCGCTACCAAAACGTCCTCAATGTCATTGGGACGAGAGAGGATGATGATGATGTTAGTGGTGTGTATAAGGGCACCAATCTGATCGTAGCCAGACCCAATGAGGAGGGCCATGCTGAGCAACGGGCCATGCAAGAAATAGAGTTACTGCATCGCAATCAGCAGCAGACAGGCCGAGTCTTCCTGATGTACTCGTTCCTGTCCCCGTGTGGAGACCACTGTGCCACCATGGAGGGGGACAACATCCTGGAGCCTTTTCAAGATCAAGTCATGACGCACTGGAGTCGGGGTCAGTACATCTTTGTGTTCAATAGAGTCTTCGACAACCCAGGATCTGGTCGCCCACCAACCGAACAGGAGCTGAAGAAGCCGCTGGAGCAGCTCAAGGCGGCTGAGTTTCGTAACATCTTCCGCTGTTTTGGCCCAAGTGGCTCGTTTAAGTGCCACGAGTGTTTCACAGGGAACCGGCTCAACAACGTCTGCATCAACAACAGCGCTAGTCCAGATGGGCAGGGGGGCAGCAGTCCTACTGGGGGGAGAGGAAGCAGCAGTAACATATTTGGGCAGGGACAAGGCAGTCGTACTGGGGGGCAGAGGGGCAACAGTCCTACTGGAGGGAAGAGGGGCAACAGTCCTCCTGGGGGGGGCAAGCGACCTCGTAGACCATAGTCTAGCTCTGAGGACTCAGGATTCAGAGTAGACGCCAACAGACATTTGATGTCACCTGGTTTCCCACCACAGCTTCACCGTCAGCAGGCACCGCCTCCAGCCGTCTTCTGATTGGCTGTTGTGTTGAATATAGTCCAAAGGATTCTGGGACGTCAAAGTGTCTCTGGGCCTGATCTACCAGAACCTGAGTGTTTGTACCTCATGATTGCTCTTGTCTCTCTTCACATCTGTGACTCAGCCATCTAAAGAGCCCCCCCCCCCCTCTGGGTTTGATGTCTTCACACTGTAAAGATCTAAAATCATCTGTTCCTCCTCCTCTGTCTCTGAATAAAGCTTTGCTCAGCATCCAAACTGCTGCTGTGTCGTCTGTCACAACACATAGGGGAGAGTGGGGTAAGATGAGCCAGTGGGTAAGTTGACACACCCCTTGTTTCTAGGAAACTATAGGAAAAAATTAGCAAAAAAGACCCCCAACGAACAAACACAAGAATATATTATAATCAGTGTTGGGGGGGGGTTCTTTTAAAATGTATTCCCCTACAGATTACTGATTACATGTCCCAAAATCTGTAATCTGTAATGCATTTCGATTACTCAAGTAAAGTAATACTAATAGTACTTTCTGGATTTCTTTTAGCATATTTCAAAATCACCTGCCTGAGCGCCTTTAACACTGAATTTGATCTTACACATGATCTTATAGGCTTACCCCTCCTTTCTTTCCCCGCATGAGAGCCCTCTGGGTACTCACTGTACTGTACTCTTGTTCTTCCTTATCTGACCTATTGTGCCGAAGTTTGGGGTAACACATATAAAAGCACCTTACACACGATACGTGCCATGCAGAAGCGTGCAATAAGAATAGTGCATAATGTGGGGTACCATGAACATACCAATGTATTGTTTTTAAAATCAAGAGCATTGAAATTTAGAGATCTAGTGGACTGCAAAACTGCACAATTTTTGTATAAAGCAAAGCACAATCTACTTCCAGGAAAAATCCAAAAACTGTTTGTGGAAAGAGAGGGAGGGTACAACCTAAGAGGGAGAGGGAAGTTAAAGCAACCTGTTGCTCGTACCACGCTGAAACGTATGTGCATATCTGTCTGTGGAGTGAAACTTTGGAACAGCTTAACTCATTGAGTGCCGCGCTCCTTTCCAAAGTTTTAGTCAAGTGTACCGGCAAATTAGACCATATTTGACTTTTTATTTTAGAGCCATAGTGTATTCTATATTATTGCCACCAACACATACTGTGGCTCATTTGAAAGGTTTAACTTTATCCTTCAAATGGCCACAAACCGTTTGTTTCTACGTGCCTCCGTTCCTGAGAAAAGTCAAGCTAAACATGGCTGGGTTTCACCAAAATCCCTCCTTTTTTTCTAGAAAAGGAGATAGAGCGTCTTTTATGAAAGGTGCGCTGTTTGTGTCTGTCGCTCTTCAGACACTCGCATTTCTGGATCAAAGGGCTCGTATAAGATAAATATACACAACAATTGTTGTTCTATTCACAAAACCACCATCGGGGGCGGGGGGGGCGCCACTAAACAGCAATAACACAGACGCACCGTGCCGTGTCACAGCCTCTCGCCGCGGAACGTGAGGCTCTGCCGGCCACAGCGGCTCGCGAACACCGGTCCCGCCGGTGGTCGCGGTCCGTCTGTGGTACGGGTCGGTGGTGCCGGTCTGCTTTGGTCCAGAGACCATCAGATTTTACCGCGGGAGGACTTTGGGGAGGACACGGTGTTGCTCCAGATGAAGACCGGGCGGGACAGTGGGCTGAGAGCTTCCTGGTTCAGCTCCCAGCTGCTGCAGCCTCGCGGGTGAGAGCGGAGCAGCAGCGGAGCAGCTGCTGCATCCACATGCAGAACTCCGTTTGCAGAAGCTGAGTTATGATAAAAACTTCCAGATCATGAGCTGTCATGTGACTTTGATCGTCATCTATTTCAGTTCTCCTCGTCGTAGAGTCCCCAAATTTACATATAATGTGTATTAAAGTGTCTATTTTCATAATTTAAAAAAAAAGCAAAAAACGAAAAATTTCGTTTTTGGCACTCAACGCATGGGAACGAAAAACGAGAAATTACGTGGTTGGCACTCAATGAGTTAATACCAGAAGATATTAAAGATAGTAAAAATGTTGCCCATTTAAAAACAATGTTTAAAAATAATATTTTTGTAAGGTACAGAAGTGAAAATGTAGAGAGCAACAAAGGGAAATAATTAACTTAATTTTGCAACAAACATGAAGTTTTCTTGTTTGTTTGATTCAGACTGTTTTTTAGCGTATAGGATTGATATGGGATGTGTAATGTAACCTAGGAAATTTAGACCTGTTTTGTTTTTGAGTTGTGAAGGTTTGTGGATATAGACCTTTTCAGAGAGTATAAACAAAGACAGGTGTGGCTCATTAGAAAACGCTCTGGTACACTAAATGGAATGGAGCCTTAATTGGTATCCTTGGTAACACCTGTATTTGTTTATACTCTCTGAAACGGTCTATAGGATGGTCGGTGGGGGACGGACTGTGTAGGTATATGTATGTATGTGTGTGGCGTGTATGTATATGTGCCACTCCGATCAGACTGCTTATGGTTTTTATAATGAAATGAGAAACGAGGTGCAGCAGCTATGAGCTTTGCTTCAGCTGCAACCCTTTTCCACCAGCTATATAGTACTTGTTACTACCTTGAATTTGTTTTGTTGAAATTTTGATGCTGTGATCGAAATAAACACTCATTCATTCATTCATTCATTCATTCATTCAGTATGTTCCTATAAACAGGAAAAGTTGTTTATAGTGAGGCCAAACTTTACTTTCAAAGAAAAATCTCTGGGATTCTTCCCAAGATGCCACGTAATTACAAAACTCCCCAAATCTCAGTGAGTTGGTGGCTCAGCAGGAAGTCCCTGCAGTTTGTGTTCACCTGTAGCCTGGACAGATGAAATATTAAGTAAAGGGGGAGGTAGGAGATGGATGGAAGGAAAGAAGGGGGGGTTGATCAATTTACCCCACTCACAAGACCACTTTTTTTGAACATGCTATATTTTCAAAACAGTTATATTTACACTCATTCTGTTAATTTGTAGGGATGCAAAACATCCTGAAATATATGCAGATGTGTTAGTTAGCAACAAAACTATAATTGTCTTGATGTAGTGATCCTGAATACAAAAAGTGGCTCAACTTACCCCACTCTCCCCTAGTATGTAAACAGGGATGTCCCGATCCGATATTGATATTGGATATCTGTCCGATATCAGCCAAAAAACGAATATCGGATTATATCGGACTGCATCTAAAATCCCCAATATAAACGCTCCGATAAAAGCAGTCCATCATTCCGCTCCAGCACTTCTATACTAGGTGACTCCAACACAGTAGGTGGCGGTACTGCACCTTAATGTTGGTGCGCCGCCCGCCAAAGAAGAAGAGTGCAGCATGCAGAGATCACATGGTCACAACAACAACAGCGTGTGTGCGATTCATCCATGTGCAGCCAAGGGATGCGCGTGAATGTGGTGACGTAGGGACGAGGGCGGGGACTGCTAAGTCCATCGGCTGACAGGAAGTTAGACAAAACCACCGGATCGCTTACTTCTGTTTTAAAATGTGCCTCAATTCGAATACTTCCATGAGTAGGCCTACATTGTCACGTAGTATACAACTTACTCCGGTAGTACACACATTTACACAGTTAGTGTTGTCTCAAAATCAAATACTGCTCATCAATAACCCCACTGTCTACCCCTCCCCTCAGGTCAAGAGTCAATTACTGTAATGCACTTCTACCTACATGGTCTGCCACAGAAAACCCTCAATAAACTGCAATTAGTCCAGAATTCAGCTGCACGTGTCATTTCTAGAACCCCATCCACACAGCACATCACTTCACTATTTGTTTTATTGTAAGGTGACCTTGAGAGTCCTGAAAGGCGCCTATAAATAAAATGCATTATTATTATTATTGTTGTGCTGGATCTCTATAGATGGTGAAGAGTGTCATAAGGTTGTTGTTGTCGTCGTTCCCTAACAGTGTGTGTGTCTCCGTTGTGGCCTTGAGCTCTTTGCTGCTCCGTCCTTGTTCTCTCATTTGCTCTGAGTTTGGTTTTGTCACCTTATGATGTGGCATCTTAGCTTGTATTCTTCATTTAGACTTGTGTGATTGCTACAATGCATGGACCCCTGATGAACACATCAGTAACAACAGAGAGCACTGTGGTTTTTCTGGTGTGCAGCCTTTCTATGAAATGGTGGTGCCCACTTTTCTACATGTATAAATGCCACTGCCCACACTACTCCTTGGAAACGTTGTAATGGGATGAGGCCTGAAGTCAACAGGCCAGAGGTTTTCAGACACCATGAACGAGAAGATACTGTGATGATGCTAATGATGATTATTGTAGCCGATAAGTTTAACGGGACAATTTAACAGGACATACGCCAATAATGTTGCAATCGTGGGGGCACTGCATGTTGCATGCTGCATGCTGCATGGACTCTGGACTGTTTGCTAGGACTGCACAGTCATCACACACACACACAGTGCCAGTCATCTTCAAGTCTTATTCTTATCTCAGAGCATTTCCTGATTACATCCGAACGTAAACAACGGCCGAACGTTAAAGTGGCGCTTGCAACGGCTCTACCGCTCCTCACTTTTTTTTTTTTTTTTTTTAAAGAAGTAGAATCAATACAAGGGCAGTTATCATTAATATACTAATAAACAAACCATTGAACAGCAGCCAGGGGGGGGGCTTCAGGCTGTTAAGTGAATAGAGAATAAAGAGCAAAGTGATGTGTTTTCATAGCTTTCTGCTTTGCCTCCGCTCCTCACCTGTGCAGCCAGAGCAGAGCTCAGCTCAGCGGGCGACCACACCTCTAAAGGCCCATTTATGCTCAACGTTAACTACGCATACGGATACGGACGGAGCCTTTCGTCCGTACTCTGCGTTCATTTCGTCCGTTTTTCGTCCGTTTCCACAAAGCTTACGGATACGCACCAAACGGAGCAGTACCACCGGAAACCGTGGGGGCGCTGTTGCTGTCACGACCCGATACGGAGCCTAGAGCCAGTGTGAGACAGAAGAAGAAGAAGACACGATGGCTGAACGAGAGAAAAAAATTCTCCTCCTCCAGCTGTGATTAATTTAACGGGCTTACCGACCACCGCATCACAGAACGAGTCTGTTTTCTTCTTTTATTTATGATGTACATTAAAGATCTCTTCCGTAGTCGCCATGTTTGTTGTCATAAACTTTTGACTCTGAGCTGCCCCCTGGTGGATGTGTTGGTTAACATCCATGCCAACGTTAAGGACACATGGAAGTATGTGAGCAGTGACGGTAAAAACGTTTGAAACGGACGCGTACAATTACGTCCGTACGTAGAGCATAAATGAGCCTTAAGCCGGCCACAGAGCCGGGTTACCGTGGCTACAGCACAGAGCTGCTCCGTTCGATAGCTAGCGGCTAGGTTGCTAATAACAACAACGGTGCAGCAAAGCATCTTGGGATACGGGAGGCGGTGAAGGATGGTAGCGGTGCATCCTCCGAATGCAGGGGAAAGGAGGACGCTGCAGGCTGCATCTGGAGGAGACTTCCAATCTGGACGAACTGGGACCAGACAGCCTTCACGCAGCGCTGTGACCTCATCGGCCTTCAAATGCAGCCATCGAAGGCTGCAGCCTCTGAACTGGAACACAGCTGGAGAGAGCAACGACCTTCCTCCAGCTGAGCAGGTTGAGACAAGTTGAAAACAACAGCAGGAAAGCCGGGAAATATTGTGAAATAGTGAATTACACCACACACACACACACACACACAGTGCTGAGTAGCCAACTTACATTGCCAAAGTACAGATTGGAGGATGAAGGTTGCTAAAACTTCTGGGAAACAGAATGAACCCTGTAGCTACACCAACACACACACACACACACACACACAGCCTGGGTTTGGTATAAAAAGGCAGTCGCTCTTGGTAACGTTGGAGGATATCTGGAGTCTCCGTTGGTTACGGGGCCGTGGTGGAATAAAGACATCCCCATCTGACACCCGAGTCTCGTCCATCTGATTCCTCTTGTTTCACCTCTTTCTGCCACCACACTCTTTTTGTTGCAGTTTGTTGGTACGATGGTAAGACCCTTCTGCTGTTATTATGATGTTATTATGGTCTGTACATTAACTCTTTGACTGCCAGGCATTCTCACAGCAGCTTCCTCCAGCTTGCCAGGTATTTTCCAGCTTTTTGACTGATATTCTTAGACCCACCATGTATTATCTACTATTACTATATACACATTCAATCCATCAAATGAAAGAATACAGTCTCTACTTTCCAGCAAAAAACAAAACAAAACTGTGTGTTTCTATCTTGCTCCCGTCTTGTGAAAATGGTGGTTGATTATAGGTTAGTTTAGCCCAAAAAGCCAATCTACGCTTGGTTTCCCTAAGACGAGATAACTCGTCTTTGGTAGTGAAAGAGTTAATGGCTGTGGTCGCCATAGCGATCCTTCATTAAAAAAAACGTTGTATTTGTTCATGCCTTGAACACACTCACAACCGTTTGGGGTAGATGGATGAAATCTGGTAGGATGATAGACCATGATAAGATGCACAAAGTCTCTGGCAGCTGCCATGGTCTAAACTAAACAGGAAGTCGGCCATATTGGTTTGGATTTTTCCAAAACCTCCTACCCCATTGTTTCACACCAAGAGTAGAGTCTGATGGTCACCACCACGCATGCTGTTTCAGTGGGGGTTCTGCAAGCAGGGGCATGGGGGTGTGGGAGGGCACATCACAGCTGCTTGCAGCTTTAATACTACTACTGTTATTATGGTGTTTTTACTTGTGTTATTACTGGTCTAACTGTTGTTATTATGGTATTATTAAGGTCAAAAGGTCTGGTGATGTTGTGTGTTGTTATTACCAGAGTTATTATGGTATTATTACTGGTTATTTAAGTGTTATTACTGGTGTTATTAACCCTGCAGATGAGTCTCCGGCCCGGGACGCTACTGCTGGTGCTGCTGGCAGTCGGGACCAGTCAGTCTGTGGATGTGAACTGGTTGACAAACATCATCAACACACACCTGAGACAGTGAGTCAATCAGTGATTAATCAGTCAGCCAGCCAGCTAGCATGCTAACAGTTAGCACAAACCAAGTAGCCCAGTTAGCCTGTGAGCAGTGAGCAGTGTCAGAGTCTGAACAGAGCAGGCTGAAGACACTGAGACCAGTTATTTACTTGTCCCTCTGAACCCTTCGTCTTTCTCTTTGGACAGGTATGGTTTTAAAGACCAGGTCTGCATGATAGCCAACATCCCAGCAACAACACAGCCCCAAAGTCTCATCACAGACCTTGGGAACGTCGAATATGACACAATTCTCAATATCATTGGAAGGAGAACCAATGATGCTGTTAGTGGTGTGTACAGGGGCACCAATCTGATCGTAGCCAGACCCAATCCGGAGGGTCATGGGGAGCAACGGGCCTTGGGCCATGTAGCGTCACTGCATCACAATCAGCAGCAGACAGGTAAAACCTTCCTGATGTACTCGTACCTGTCCCCGTGTGGAGACCAGTGCGCCAACCCGGCGGTGGACAACAACATCCTGGTACCTTTAAGAACTCAGGTCATGACACGCTGGAGTCAGCGCATCCTTGTGTTCAATACCGTCTTCAATCAGCCGAGATCTGGTGGCACAATTACCACAGAGAATCTGAAGAAGGCTCTGGTGGAGCTCAAGGCCGCAGGGTTTGGTGAGAACATCTTCCGCTGTTCTGGTCCAGTGTGGGCATCGTTTGAGTGTCACAAGTGTTTCTCAGGGGAGCAGATCAATAACATCTGCATCGACAACAACGCTAGACCAGGGTGGCAGCCGATCAGCAGCCCTACTGGGGGGCAGGGGGGCAGCAGCCCTACTGGGGGGCAGGGGGGCAGCCAAGGCAAGCGTCCGCACGGGGGCAGCAGTCCTACTGGGGGCAGCAGTCCTTCTGGGGGGGCCAAGCGACCTCGTCAACCATAGTGTAGCTCTGAGGACTCAGGATTCAGAGTAGACGCCAACAGACATTTGATGTCACCTGGTTTCCCACCACAGCTTCACCGTCAGCAGGCACCGCCTCCAGCCGTCTTCTGATTGGCTGTTGTGTTGAATATAGTCCAAAGGATTCTGGGACGTCAAAGTGTCTCTGGGCCTGATCTACCAGAACCTGAGTGTTTGTACCTCATGATTGCTCTTGTCTCTCTTCACATCTGTGACTCAGCCATCTAAAGAGTCCCCCCCCCCTCTGGGTTTGATGTCTTCACACTGTAAAGATCTAAAATCATCTGTTTCCTCCTCCTCTGTCTCTGAATAAAGCTTTGCTCAGATTCCAAACTGCTGCTGTGTCGTCTGTCACAACATGTAGACATCATTCATGGAGCGTTTATTGAGTCACTAAGTTATTAAAGTTCAACAGGTAGCTAACCGTTAGCCCGGCTAATCTATGATAACCATGACTAATTACAAAAATGTGCACACGTAAATAGTAATGTTTGTCCAATCATTGGTTTTATAAACTTCACAAACATCAGATTAGTCTAAACAGCGATACAGTTACAGTAGTAGTTGTAAACAACAAGACAATTCGTTCTAAACTGGTTTTAACCCTGACTCCAGTGCCTGGTGCTGCCTCCCTATTGCCATATTGAGTTATAATGTTTACATCAGGCTGAGTTCAACAAATCAGTTTATACTACTGTGATTTAAGTAGTTAAATAATAAGATATGGTTCATATCAGAGTTAATATCATATAATATCACTGCTCATCAATTGACCCCCCACGCCCCCACCCTGTGCACACGGGCCTTTGCCACCTTGGTCTCAAAAAACCCAGGGAAAACCCTGACAACAATGGAGGGAGGTGGAGGAGATGAAGCTGTGAAGTGTGAGCTACAGAATAAAGTCAGGAATAATGAATTAAAAAAAACTAAAAATAAAAACGGGAGTGGGAGTAACTTTGAGTGGGAGCGGGATGGGATTGGGAGTCATTCTACAGGAGTGGGACGGGATGGGATTTATTTTTTTACTCTGGCCCGGGATTGGGATGGGATGGGATTTTTTCTCTGGGAGTGGGATGGGACGGGAGTGAAAATCCACTCCTGTGTCATGCTCTAGTTGCCACCAAAACGGTTAGCATCGTCGCCCGTGGTGCGGGAAACCAGGGTTCAAAACCCAATCAGGGCAGGTCACACAACATCGGTCACACAAGAACCAATCAGGAGCCACCGTGGGCTTCAACGTCCTCCTCAATAAAACACAAGCCAATGGTTTTCAAAATAAAACATGACCACAGGATTTTAAAAATAAAACAACCTCAGAGGTTTCACAACAGAATACAACCCTAGATTTCTCTAAATAAAACAAAGGTTCATGTCCAATGTAGAACGGCGGAGCAGAGTCGTGAGCTGCTCAGAGCTACGCTACGGAGGCTCATGGGATTTCCTAAAGGCAACATGCATCAGTGGTTTTACATGAATTTCCCTCTACAACAACTCTGTGTGGTAACGTTGTGTTATTATCTCATAGCGTGGTGAATGTGCAGCTCACAACTTGTCCACCAGAGCGTTGTGGAGTTGTTGGATTGTGTATTTGATGAGTTTGATGATGAGGGAAACCAAGAAATCCCATAATGAGCCTCCATTGGTAGCGTAGCTCTGAGCAGCTCACGGCTCTGCTCCGCCGTTCTAAAAACAGCTTGCACCGACAATTAAAGGTAACAAACCTACTGCTACGACTATAGGGATTATAATGGCAATGGGCCACTTTGACTAAATGTTGAACTATCCTTTTAAATATTTGATGGGTGCATGTATGGATGTATTATATTTTGACGATATGTAATTTCAACAGTCTGACCTGTGATTGGCTCGTAGTGCCTGTAGCTCCGCCTCCAGCCGCCGCATGTCGTCCAGAGCGCCGTCTCTCTCTCTCTGGAACCTCAGCAGCTCGTCCTGAAAGACACACAGCAAACACCTGTGAGGGGGTGTGTGTGTGTGTGTGTGTGTGTGTGTGTGTGTGTGTGTGTGTGTGTGTGTGTGTGTGTGTGTGTGTGTGTGTGTGTGTGTGTGGGGTTGTTGAAGTGACACTCTGGTTAATTGTACTTTGTTAACTGTGAGTGCAGCTCAGGGACACGCTCTGTTTAAATAAAGGACTAATTAACTTAACGAGCAGCAGAGTCAACACTCATCAGCCGCCGTTTAGCTGCCGCCTCATTAAGGCAGCGGCTCATCGCAGCCCAGGTGCATGCTGGGAGAGAGAGAAAGAGCTGCCGTGTAGCTGCAGCCGGACCGTTCACTGTGACTGATGATGTCACCATGTTGTTGTTCACCTGCTCTCACCTGTTGCCTGGTCAGTGAAGCTGGTTTATCTGTTCAGAGTCAAGTCAAAGTCAGAATCATTGATTAGTCTCCCGTAGGAGAAACTTCTCTGGGACAGAGAGCAGTGCTGCTTCACAACAAGACAACAACAGTAGGAGGGAAAAGCAGCAGGGAAGTACTAAGAACATACAGTAAAATCATTAAAGTGCAATATGCCTCAGAAAGTACTAGTGGCAGATGTGTGGACACGCAAACATTCATACACATCATCACACTAGCTGCTCATTCATAGATTTAGTGGACAGAGGGATGAACGAGTTCCACAGGGGAACTGGGTATCTTCAGGTGTTCAGGTGTCCTAGTGTCTGCTTTGACCTACAGCAGAGACCTGATCCTGACCTCCTCCTCCTCTCCTCCTCCTCCTCTTCCTCCTCCTCCTCCCCCCCCCCCCCCCTCTATGCTAATTGGGGCCGTCCAGGTCCCTTCGTTTAAAGTGAGACTTCAAAAGGACCAAACCCAGAGAGTCAATATGTGACTTCTCCAGCCGGGCCGGAGGAGACGCTTCAAACGAGCCGACGCTGATTAATCACAATCATTTCCAAATGTGATGATGAGGAGATGAGGAGGCGACCTTTAACATGAGGAGTGAAGGTCACCGGGGGGGGGGGGGCTGGACCTCTGACATGAGGAGGAGGAGGTGGTGGTGGTGAATTACCATAGAGGAGGAGGAGAAGGAGGAGGAGGAGGAGGAACACCATGAGCTGTGTGTTGCTGGTGGTTACAAATGTTCACAACGAGCCCCAAATGTGAAGTACTGCAGCACTATCACTACTACTGCACTAGTATCACTACTATACTGCATTACTTTCACTACGACTGCATGAATATTATACTACTGCACGACTATCACAACTACCGTATTTTCCGGACTATATGTCACATCGGAGTATTACAGCCCGGTCACACTGGACGTGGAACCGAAGCGCAGCCCTGGAGCGGAGGCAGTTTCAGATCAGCCACGTTAACAGGTCTGCCTGGTCGCACATCTCGCGCTGTGGAGCGCAGTGGAGCGCAGTGGAGCGCAGTGGAGCGCTGTGCACGCGCCTGCAGCGCTTCAGATCGGTTCAGTTCTATTTTTCACAAGAGCCGCGAGCGCCGTCTGTCAAGCTGGATAGACCAGATCGTACCAGACAGGAAGTCAGGCACAGAAAAGAAGGCAGAATCCGGTCAATTTTCAAAATAAAATAATTAAAGCAGAAGTAAGTGATATATTTGTGTTAATCTAAGTCTTAAATAGTTGTATCTTCCGACAGCAATCACTTCTATAGAGTGTTTGGTCTGAAACACGGGTCTGTCAGTCACTCTGCTCTGCTCTGAGCCGAGGAGAAAACTTTTATCGTATCCTACAGTTTTTATCCAATGAGGAGAGAGAACGGCATGCAGGGCTGTGTGTGCAGCCAAGGAACGCCGTGAATGTGGCGACGTAGCGACGAGGACTGTTATGGTGCGTTCAAGGAAACTCGGATTTTTCCGACCGTGAAGTGGTACCAGTTCGATCTGGTACGAGTTCACGGGTCAGAAGTTACGAGTGGCCGTTATAGTGACTTTCACAGGTAAAACAGGTCGGAGAAACACGAGTGGGTTGTCTGGAACGCTACAAAGTCGTAAGTTGTGACTTGAAGCTGTAATTTACGATTTCAAAAGCCTGCCTGGAACGCAGCATTAGCCAAAACCACCGGATCGCTTACTTCTGCTTTAAATGATGATTAACTAAGTTGTTGCTTGTCCGTCTATACATATTTGACTGTTGCGTCTGCACATGAGACACACACACACATGTTTAAAATGACGTGTGTGTGGAAAACCGAGTGAATACGAGTATGAACGACTGCAGTCGATGTCTGACCGGCGGAGAGAGAAGGAGAAGAAGTAGCTCCCAGTGCGACCAGCCAAGCGCCCGAGAAGCCGCGCGCAGTGAGACCAAGGGGTTAGTCGCATCTGGCACTATATCACTACTCCTGTACTACTATCAATACTCCTGTACTACTATCAATACTACTGCATTACTGCACTTCTACACTAATATTACTACTACTGCACTGCTATCAATACTACTGCACTTCTACACTAATATTACTACTACTGCACTGCTATCAATAGTACTGCACTACTACACTGATATTACTACTACTGCACTGCTATCAATACTACTGCACTTCTACACTAATATTACTACTACTGCACTGCTATCAATAGTACTGCACTACTACACTGATATTACTACTACTGCACTGCTATCAGTACTACTGCAGTTGTAACTAATTGACAGTGATACTGCAGCTTTGACAGGTTTTACTACCACTACCACTGACAGAGCGACGACCAGGGCTGGAACGGTAAATTCATGTTTTTCATGGGACCATTAAGCTTGAGCTTTAATTAACTGGCGCTTTGCACAGAATACTTTATTCTATTTAGTTGTGTTTGACGTGATCTCCGAGAGGCGGCCTCTCCTCTCTGTGCCGCTCTGCGATGCTGCGCACATACAACACATTTTTCTCAACAAATCAGAAACCCTTTACACTAGAACAGCGGTACTCAATAGGCGGCCCGCGGGCCGCATCCGGCCCGCCGAACCTTCCAATCAGACCCGCGACTGAGTTCTACTAGTTTACATATTACTGTATACTGTATTTTCGGGCTCCGTGCGCCTGTAAGTCAATGCGCTGGGACATAGAAACACGTGCGGAGCGTTTGTGTGTGCCTGTGAGGCGCTGCACTGGGATACAGAAACGCTGACGAACCCAAATCACCATGCGCGAGTGTTTGGGGAGCGGGCTGGACGGCAGGGTTTTCCCTGCCTGTCTGCAGAGACCGTGGGTGATTTTCACCGCCGTCTTGGTTCAACTGTGTGTGCATCATGCATGGGGGGCCGTTCAGATGAAGCGTCTTTTGCGCGCGCTCAAACCCATTCAATGTAGCCGCGAGTCATGCACGCTCACAACTCAAAAGCCGTAGCCGCGCGCATTTGATGAGACGCAATTGTTTTTTCGTGCACGTCAGCGGTGCACAGCTGCACGACCTGCTTCTCCCCCGCTGTTGTGTCCCGGTCCCATCGGCCTGTGTCACCTATGTTTTCCACTGAGCTCTGCCTCGTTTGAAAGGTGAAGGAAGCCCATGTGTGGAAAGACGTCGCCTCCGAGATGTAGAATGTGTGTTATAGAAGAGAAACACACATTTCAGGACCAATGACTTGTATCCTCAGAACAGAGTCAGACGTCCTGTGATGGTCAGCCTCCTTTCATTTAAGCTGAAAATCACAGGGCATGTCTGAGGATACAAGCCAGCAGTGTAAAGCTCCAGCATGATATGTAAATGATGATATGACAATGTCAAGATTTTTCATTTTATATCATACAAAACACCATGAAGTGTATAAATAAAAATTATGTGCTTACAAGTAAAATAAAAAATATTTAAATTATTAGACGAAAAAGGTGAATTTAATTTCAATCTAGGCCTATTTGAATGTGCGGCCCCCAAGGTGTCTGTTAAGAAAAATTCTGGCCCTTCGAAAAATGTATTTGAGTACCCCTGCACTAGAATATCCAGCTGAATATATTTAAAAACCTTAATGTGTGAATTACAGAAATGAGGTATGGAAGTGGTTATAATAATATTTTCAGTTGCAAAATTCATGTAAATAAAGTGACTGCAGTGTAGTTGTGACACCTGCCAGGGCGATCTACCTGTTGACCTTTAGAAAAGCTGCTGGTTGGTTGGTTGCTGTTCTGTCCTCTTCTGAGCAACATTATGCAGCATCAATCTAGTTTATAAGTTGAATGCATTTTTAATTATTTCAAATACATGAGTTATATGTCCAACCAGCATCCTCTAAAATCTGGTCACTTCTGGTTTAGACAGCCATTGTGAATTTTGAAAATGTCAGAAATGGATTCAGCATCATCAAAACCCTTAAAACCTAAAACCACTCCAACATTGCCCAGGTCAGCCAAGCAGTTGTTGTAATATTGCCCATATAGGCGATTATGCTAATGTATGCTGATTATGTCAATTATGCTAGTTGACCAATGTATATAAGTTAGCATCCGACAGTTTCTGAATGCTGGGGACCCATACTATCTATTTCTGACATAAAACTTTGGGGTACTCAACATTTTCAGGTTCACAATGGGGCCAGAAAGTAGACTAAATAGAAAAATACAACTCAAGATTTGTGTGATGTCATTTTCTTAGGGGTTAGGGTTAGGGTACCGTTCAGGAACTGGTATCGAAGTGAAGGTATCGGTGTTGGTACCGGTATCGAAGTGAAGGTATCGGTGTTGGTACCGGTATCGAAGTGAAGGTATCGAAGTTAAGGTATCGGTGTTGGTACTGGTATCGAAGTGAAGGTATCGAAGTGAAGGTATCGGTGTTGGTACCGGTACCAAAGTGAAGGTATCGAAGTGAAGGTATCGAAGTGAAGGTATCGGTGTTGGTACTGGTATCGAAGTGAAGGTATCGTTGTTGGTACTGGTATCGAAGTGAAGGTATCGTTGTTGGTACTGGTATCGAAGTGAAGGTATCGGTGTTGGTACTGGTATCGAAGTGAAGGTATCGTTGTTGGTACCGGTATCGAAGTGAAGGTATCGTTGTTGGTACTGGTATCGAAGTGAAGGTATCGTTAAGGTACCGGTATCGAAGTGAAGGTATCGTTGTTGGTACTGGTATCGAAGTGAAGGTATCGTTGTTGGTACCGGTATCGAAGTGAAGGTACCGAAGTGAAGGTATCGTTGTTGGTACTGGTATCGAAGTGAAGGTATCGTTGTTGGTACCGGTATCGAAGTGAAGGTATCGTTGTTGGTACTGGTACCGAAGTGAAGGTATCGTTGTTGGTACCGGTATCGAAGTGAAGGTATCGTTGTTGGTACCGGTACCGAAGTGAAGGTATCGAAGTGAAGGTATCGTTGTTGGTACCGGTACCGAAGTGAAGGTATCGAAGTGAAGGTATCGTTGTTGGTACCGGTATCGAAGTGAAGGTATCGTTGTTGGTACCGGTATCGAAGTGAAGGTACCGAAGTGAAGGTATCGAAGTGAAGGTATCGTTGTTGGTACCGGTACCGAAGTGAAGGTATCGAAGTGAAGGTATCGTTGTTGGTACCGGTATCGAAGTGAAGGTATCGTTGTTGGTACCGGTATCGAAGTGAAGGTACCGAAGTGAAGGTATCGAAGTGAAGGTATCGTTGTTGGTACCGGTATCGAAGTGAAGGTATCGTTGTTGGTACTGGTACCGAAGTGAAGGTATCGAAGTGAAGGTACCGAAGTGAAGGTATCGGTGTTGGTACTGGTATCGAAGTGAAGGTATCGAAGTGAAGGTATTGGAGTTGGTACCGGTATCGAAGTGAAGGTATCGTTGTTGGTACTGGTACCGAAGTGAAGGTATCGAAGTGAAGGTACCGAAGTGAAGGTATCGGTGTTGGTACTGGTATCGAAGTGAAGGTATCGTTGTTGGTACCGGTATCGAAGTGAAGGTATCGTTGTTGGTACTGGTACCGAAGTGAAGGTATCGAAGTGAAGGTATTGGAGTTGGTACCGGTATCGAAGTGAAGGTATCGTTGTTGGTACTGGTACCGAAGTGAAGGTATCGAAGTGAAGGTACCGAAGTGAAGGTATCGGTGTTGGTACTGGTATCGAAGTGAAGGTATCGAAGTGAAGGTATCGTTGTTGGTACCGGTATCGAAGTGAAGGTATCGTTGTTGGTACCGGTATCGAAGTGAAGGTATCGTTGTTGGTACTGGTACCGAAGTGAAGGTATCGAAGTGAAGGTACCGAAGTGAAGGTATCGTTGTTGGTACCGGTATCGAAGTGAAGGTATCGTTGTTGGTACTGGTACCGAAGTGAAGGTATCGAAGTGAAGGTACCGAAGTGAAGGTATCGGTGTTGGTACTGGTATCGAAGTGAAGGTATCGAAGTGAAGGTATTGGAGTTGGTACCGGTATCGAAGTTAAGGTATCGTTAAGGTACCGGTATCGAAGTGAAGGTATCGTTAAGGTACCGGTATCGAAGTGAAGGTATCGAAGTGAAGGTATCGAAGTGAAGGTATCGTTAAGGTACCGGTATCGAAGTGAAGGTATCGAAGTGAAGGTATCGGTGTTGGTACCGGTACCGAAGTGAAGGTATCGGTGTTGGTACCGGTATCGAAGTGAAGGTATCGAAGTGAAGGTATCGGTATTGGTACCGGTATCGAAGTGAAGGTATCGGTGTTGGTACCGGTATCGAAGTGAAGGTACCGAAGTGAAGGTATCGGTATTGGTACCGGTATCGAAGTGAAGGTATCGAAGTGAAGGTATCGGTGTTGGTACCGGTATCAAAGTGAAGGTATCGGTGTTGGTACCGGTATCAAAGTGAAGGTATCGGTGTTGGTACCGGTATCAAAGTGAAGGTATCGGTGTTGGTACCGGTACCGAAGTGAAGGTATCGGTGTTGGTACCGGTATCGAAGTGAAGGTATCGAAGTGAAGGTATCGGTATTGGTACCGGTATCGAAGTGAAGGTATCGGTGTTGGTACCGGTATCTAAGTGAAGGTACCGAAGTGAAGGTATCGGTATTGGTACCGGTATCGAAGTGAAGGTATCGAAGTGAAGGTATCGGTGTTGGTACCGGTACCGAAGTGAAGGTATCGGTGTTGGTACCGGTACCGAAGTGAAGGTATTGAAGTGAAGGTATCGGTGTTGGTACCGGTACCGAAGTGAAGGTATCGGTGTTGGTACCGGTATCGAAGTGAAGGTATCGAGTATCGGTGTTGGTACCGGTACCGAAGTGAAGGTATCGGTGTTGGTACCGGTACCGAAGTGAAGGTATCGGTGTTGGTACCGGTATCGAAGTGAAGGTATCGAAGTGAAGGTATCGGTATTGGTACCGGTATCGAAGTGAAGGTATCGGTGTTGGTACCGGTATCTAAGTGAAGGTACCGAAGTGAAGGTATCGGTATTGGTACCGGTATCGAAGTGAAGGTATCGAAGTGAAGGTATCGGTATTGGTACCGGTACCGAAGTGAAGGTATCGGTGTTGGTACCGGTATCGAAGTGAAGGTATCGAAGTGAAGGTATCGGTGTTGGTACCGGTATCGAAGTGAAGGTATCGAAGTGAAGGTATCGGTATTGGTACCGGTACCGAAGTGAAGGTATCGAAGTGAAGGTATTGAAGTGAAGGTACCGAAGTGAAGGTATTGAAGTGAAGGTGTAGGAGCCATTTTAGCCTTTATTTTGTTGTTCTTTATGTGGCGGGTTTATTGTGGTAACCTCCGTTGACACCGGAAGTGGCGTCACGCACTTCCGGGTCGCGGGGGTGATTTAAACCAGGGCAATCAGGGCAGGTGTTGCTGGTCCAAGGCACACAGTTTTTGACCGTGTTTGATGTGTCGTTTTGTGTCCTGACTGCCACTACGAAAGAGGTATTTGTTGTAATAAATGTTGTTTTTACTAGTGTAACCTCGTTTTGGGCACTCATTGCTTTACCGCACACGCACGCGTCCGAACACCGAAGACCAGCCACCGTGCCCGTCTTATTGGTACAAGAAGGGCACTACAGAAGGTATCGGTGTTGGTACCGGTATCGAAGTGAAGGTATCGGTACCGGTATTGAAAGCTTCTGATTGATACGCAGCCCTAACGACTGTGTACTAATGTTCATCAGGGATTTGACCTTTTATGGCAACAGGTGGTTGTGTTGTGGCCGTGTTGTGGCCGTGTTGTGGGCGGGGCTTGTGGCCGTGTTGTGGGCGGGGCTTGTGGCCAGGCCCCTGGTGAAAACAAACTGGCGGGATTGTGTTTACCGCCAGTCAAAGCCGGCAGTTTGTTTCCACGTCCGTCCCTCTGGCCACGCAGAAGCTCTAGAACAAACTGAGGACTTCTGCTCTGTTTTCTGCTCTGGTTCTGGTCTAGTAGCCGTCTGGGTCTGGTCTGGGTCTGGTTCTGGGTCTGGTTCTGGTCTAGTAGCCGTCTGGGTCTGGGTCTGGTCTGGTTCTGGTCTAGTCTACAGTAGTAGTCTGGTCTTGGTCTTGGTTCTGGTCTACAGTAGCAGTCTGGGTCTGGGTCTGGGTCTGGTTCTGGTTCTGGTCCTGGTCTACAGTAGTAGTCTGGGTCTGGGTCTGGTTCTGGTTCTGGTCCTGGTCTACAGTAGTAGTCTGGGTCTGGTTCTGGTTCTGGTCCTGGTCTACAGTAGCAGTCTGGTCTGAGCTGCCTCAGTCTGTCCTGGTTTAGCAGCAGCTGTTGTTTCTGGGTGAAATTAAAAAGCTTTAATCCTCCAGAGCTGCAGCTCATTAACACTGAGAGGCTACAATAACAACAAGCTGAGAGGAGGAGGAGGAGGGGGGGGAGGAGGAAGAGGAGGAAGAGGAGGAGAAGAGAGGAGAGGAGGAGGAGGAGGAGGAGGAGAGAGGAGGAAGAGGAGGGAGAGGAAGAGGAGGAAACAGGAAGTAGCGCCTCCTCCTCCCCCTCCTCTTACTTCCTGTTTCCTCTGATCAGGTCATTGATCCAGAAGAAGAAACACACGTCTTGTTTGAACAACAACTTGTTGGCAAACAAAACCTGCAGCGTCGCCACCACGGCAGGTTGTCATGACGACGGAGTAGACGGGTTGTCATGACGACAGAGAAGACATCCCATCATCACCATGTAATATAAATACCTGAGAGAGTTGCTGTGTCCTAACCCCGCCCCCCTCCTCTCTATCTAGTGACCAGTTGTTGTAGTGGTGTCTGAATGTTTAGTGATTATTAATGTTCACTATCTAGTGACTGAATCTATCCCATAATTCACCACCACATGTAGTGAACATCCCATGGTCACTAACCGGAGCAAGATATCCCATCATGCATTGCGGTCACGGATCGCCGTTACCACAGCGACCCAGAGCGACCGGTGTAGCTACCAAATAAATGAAGTAGTGACCGGTGTAGCTACCAAATAAATGCAGTAGTGACCGGCGTAGCTACCAAATAAATGAAGTAGTGACCGGCGTAGCTACCAAATAAATGAAGTAGTGACCGGTGTAGCTACCAAATAAATGAAGTAGTGACCGGTGTAGCTACCAAATAAATGCAGTAGTGACCGGTGTAGCTACCAAATAAATGCAGTAGTGACCGGTGTAGCTACCAAATAAATGCAGTAGTGACCGGTGTAGCTACCAAATAAATGAAGTAGTGACCGGTGTAGCTACCAAATAAATGCAGTAGTGACCGGTGTAGCTACCAAATAAATGAAGTAGTGACCGGTGTAGCTACCAAATAAATGCAGTAGTGACCGGCGTAGCTACCAAATAAATGAAGTAGTGACCGGTGTAGCTACCAAATAAATGAAGTAGTGACCGGTGTAGCTACCAAATAAATGCAGTAGTGACCGGTGTAGCTACCAAATAAATGCAGTAGCGACCGGTGTAGCTACCAAATAAATGAAGTAGCGACCGGTGTAGCTACCAAATAAATGAAGTAGTGACCGGTGTAGCTACCAAATAAATGCAGTAGTGACCGGTGTAGCTACCAAATAAATGAAGTAGTGACCGGTGTAGCTACCAAATGAAGTAGCGACCGGTGTAGCTACCAAATAAATGCAGTAGTGACCGGTGTAGCTACCAAATAAATGCAGTAGTGACCGGTGTAGCTACCAAATAAATGCAGTAGTGCAGCAGCCTCAATAAATGTGTCCAGCTGTCAGAGTTGTCCGGTTGCAGCTTCCACAGACTCCCACAACAAACGTCAGAGCAAATTTCCTAACAAGCGTTATAAACTGACCACAGACTCTGGATAGCGACGCTAATTTCTGTTAGCCCGTCTATGGTGTTTTACATTAACGTTAGCATTAAGCTAGCGGACTTTATGCTTAGTTGTGACACTGGGCTGTGTGTGTTTTGAACGTTGTTTCAAACTATGTGGGTTTGATTGAACATCTTTGATGCTTATATATATATATATATATATTACCGCTTAATATATTGCTTTACTCCTCTACACCGGCCGTTACCATGGTTGTATCCATGGTACCTGCACCGTCCGTTACGATCGCGGTCGGAACGTTTTAATTACACGACGTAATAGGTCATTAACTGTGCGGCGGAGTCGTGTCCGAAAGTGTTTTTTTATTTGACCAGTGAGTCACTATATAGCGAGGAGGGAGGAGGGAGGAGGGAATGAAGGAGGGGTTTAGGACACAACCTGTGTGTGTGTGTGTGTGTGTGTGTGTGTTACCTTGGTCGCACGCTGGTCCCGCTCCTCATCCAGATCCTGCTCCAGACGTTTACACTGCAACAACCAATCACAGTCACCGATCAGTCAACCAATCACAGTCATCGATCAGTCAACCAATCACAGTCATCAATCAACCAATCACAGTCATCGATCAGTCAACCAATCACAGTCATCGATCAGTCAACCAATCACAGTCATCGATCAGTCAACCGATCACAGTCATCAATCAGTCAACCGATCACAGTCATCAATCAACCAATCACAGTCATCGATCAGTCAACCAATCACAGTCATCGATCAGTCAACCAATCACAGTCATCGATCAGTCAACCAATCACAGTCATCGATCAGTCAACCAATCACAGTCATCGATCAGTCAACCAATCACAGTCATTGATCAATCAACCGATCACAGTCATCAATCAACCAATCACAGTCATCGATCAGTCAACCAATCACAGTCATTGATCAATCAACCAATCACAGTCATCGATCAATCAACCAATCACAGTCATCGATCAGTCAACCAATCACAGTCACCGATCAGTCAACCAATCACAGTCATCGATCAATCAACCAATCACAGTCACCGATCAGTCAACCAATCACAGTCATCGATCAGACAACCAATCACAGTCATCGATCAATCAACCAATCACAGTCATCGATCAGTCAACCAATCACAGTCATCGATCAATCAACCAATCACAGTCATCGATCAGTCAACCAATCACAGTCACCGATCAGTCAACCAATCACAGTCATCGATCAGACAACCAATCACAGTCATCGATCAGACAACCAATCACAGTCATCGATCAATCAACCAATCACAGTCATCGATCGATCGATCAATCAATCACAGTCATCGATCAATCAACCAATCACAGTCATCGATCGATCGATCAATCAATCACAGTCATCGATCAGACAACCAATCACAGTCATCGATCAGACAACCAATCACAGTCATCGATCAATCAACCAATCACAGTCATCGATCAGACAACCAATCACAGTCAGCGATCAATCAACCAAGTGACCAAAAGAGACACTGTTCTTTTCTAAAATGTTCTGTTCTTCTTCTTTTTATTTAGTATCATAACACTACCTTTCAGTTTTGTAAATCTTGACCATAGCAGTCCCCCCCCCCCCCTTTCTGGGGGGGGGACTTCAATGAAGTTACTATAAGCACAGAGAAAACAAAGTGCTGGAGCATGATGTGTTCACATGATGCCCCCTTCAATTTCTGACTGCCCCCCCCCTCATATATAATAATAATAATAATGGATTACATTTATTTAGAGCTTTTTCTATTGTTACCCAACACCCAAAGCTCGTACAGTAACCATTATTCATTCATACACATTCACACCAGTGGTGGTAAGCTACATTTTGTAGCCACAGCTGCCCTCCGACCACCATGATCATTCATACGCATGCACACCAGGCAAGGTGGGTAAGGTGTCTGGCCCAAGGACACTACGACAGAGACTGGGAGAGAGCGGGAATCGAACCGCCAACCCTCTGGTTATTGGACGACCCGCTCTACTGCCTGAGCCACTGCCTGCCTAGAACCGGCCCTGATTTTTATTGATCGTCTGTCAGAACTGATATTGATCGGGTTAGAGTTAGTGAGAGCAGGTGAACTGTGATTACCTGTAATTACAGGTAATTAATCAATAACAACCAATAAGGAGCAGCTGTAGTAGAGAGAGAGAGGGAGGGGGGGGATCACTCAGCTTTCTAATATTTCCCAGAAGTCTGTGCTGCAGCAGGAGATAATCCCTGGGAGATGAGGAGAGGGAAGGAGGGATTGTGAACGGAGGGGGGGTGGAGTGCTCCCTCTCTTCCTCTTCTCCTCCGAGGATTACCGCCGCATCTGAAACATATTTCAGCGCGGCGCGGCGGCGGATCGAGGGCGGGATTAAGGTGTTACCATGGAGGGTGGTGTTAACGCCGAGGGGGCGGGGTTAAAGATGGAGGAGCAGCTAGAGAGGGGGGGGGGGGGGTGAGAGAGATGTTTCTGGACCCCTCCCTCCTTAAAGGGATAGTTCAACATCTAGTCAAACTGGCCCATTGCCATAATCCCTATAGTCATAGCAGTAGGTCCGTTACCTTTAATTGTCGGTGCAAGCTGTTTTTAGAACGGTGGAGCAGAGCCGTGAGCTGCTCAGAGCTACGCTACCAATGGAGGCTCATTATGGGATTTCTTGGTTTCCCTCATTGATGAAACTCATCAAATACACAATCCATCAACTCCACAACGCTCTGGTGGACAAGTTGTGAGCTGCACATTCACCACGCTATGAGATAATAACACAACGTTACCAACGTTGCCACAAACTGTCCCTGAAGGCAACGTGCATCAGAGGTTTTGCATGAATTTCCCTCTAAAACAACTCTGTGTGGTAACGTTGTGTTATTATCTCATAGCGTGGTGAATGTGCTAACCCTAACCCTTTGTCGACGACACAGCGCTCTATGCTACAGGCCGGCTTCTCCGCCCTCGGCCGGGCCATAAACCCCAGTAAAACCAAGGTCATGCGGTTCGGTTGAAAGCTCGCCCCTCCAAGATGGTACCATTCTGACCAAAGACTCGATCTGGTTTCCTCCTATAAAGACCTGGGAGTCTGGACTGACACTGAGCTCCCGTCCTTTCTGCAGTGGAAAGTGAAGCCAGACTCAGCTTTCTCTAAGGCAACCGCTCCTCCAATGAGCAGTGGAGCAGCTCAACTTCCTCTATCACTCCACCATTCACTTTGCAACTAACGCCCCCATAGGACCCATCACTGTACCGCTACAGCCTGGCAAACATGATGCTGCTAGTACCACTTTACTTCTACAAGTGCCACTTCACTACTATAAGGACCACTTCACTACAAATACCACTTCACAGAGATGGGACCAAGTCACAAATGTCCAAGTCTCAAGTAAGTCCCAAGTCATTCTTCTTTGGACAAGTCAAGTCAAGTCAAGTCACCTTATTACTGCAATTTCACCCGCAGAATCTGATCTAAATAAAGTGAAGACAATATATTAGAATAGAATAAAATAAAATAGAATAGAATAGAAAATCTATTCTATTTTATCATGACAACACCACTCTCAGCCTGCACTCATACTCAATAGTTGTAGAGCTTTTTTTTTAGAGGCTATTCATTTGATATTTTATATTCAAAAGTCAAAGAATGTGGAGCATTGAAACATCCCTGATGCTCTGAGTGACAGGCTAACAGCCAATCAGCTGACGGCTGTAGTTGCTGTGGTTGCAGCAGCATCTGCAGCAGTGACAACGTGAGGCTGAAGGAGAGGAGATTTAAAAAAAGGCTGCGTTAGCTCGTCGCTATGGTAACGCCCCCCCCCCCACCGAGTCTTTAAGGTCCAAGTCCGAGTGAAGTCGCAAGTCTTTTATTTTTTGTCAAGTCACAAGTCACAAGTCATCAAAACAGTGACTCAAGTCCCCATCTCTGCTACTTCACTACTACAAGTAGGGGAGACCGGGGTTGGTTGGCACACTTTTCACTCTTTGCCATAGCACTCTGGCATCATTTATGTGAGAATACTCAAACCAGCTTTAAATGAAAGGTTAAGGTGTCAGCTTTAACTAAACACATTTCCATGTCCACAGTTATATTCTAAAATCAATTTATTTATGAATAAAATCATACTGCGCACTTGTGCCAACCAGCCCCGACACGGGGTTGGTTGGCACACTTCATGGGGTTGGTTGGCACAATGTAAAAATGAATGGATGAAGCAACCAATATAATAATAAATTGGAAATTTAATTCCAATATATTCAAATTTAAGGAGATAGCATAGTGCATGCATATATTTGCATGTATAACACTAAAACAGGGCATTTAAGGCCACGAACAAGATAACACGTACACAGAACATCAAACAGTAAATGATTTGAGCTTCTTTTTTTTTTTTTTAAAGAGAAAATATTCAATGAACATATAATTTATTCTTAAATATAGCATATCACCTCTTTGTATTTTTATGTCTTTCCATCTCACTGTGTTTTAGATTTGCTGTGTGGGGTGGAAGCAGATTATTTACATTAAGGCCTATATAGACTCACTGGAATTACAGTATTGGCATATACAGGCTTTGTGGCCCATTTCACTGCATAAATCATGTGCCCATTTCTTGCACTCAATGCACTGAATTGTATGAAATTATGTTTAATCACATTTAATATATGTATACTGCATTTTGGGGTTGGTTTGTGTGTGCCAACCAACCCCGACATGAGTGTGCCAACCAACCCCGACCAAAACAAACCCACTTTTGTGAATATATGATGTTGCCCAGTTAACATCACTCATCAAAGACTTTCAAGTTTCATATCAAATTGAAGCCGACTCCTATCTCTACAAACTGGAAGTAACACATTTCCAATATCTTTATCCAAAGCAATTTTATAACACTTTAAGTGCGGGGGGCAATTTTTTACTTTTGGTACTAAAAAACAGATTTTTTGCCCTCAGCAAAAAAGTGAGTAATTTTCAGATGTTTTAACAAACTAGATAAGTGCAGCTCAAAAAGATGATCATTTTGATGTCACATTTGTGAGTCTGTGACCAACAGGAGGCCAGAAAACAGGGGTGTGCCAACCAACCCCTGTAGCCAACCAACCCCGGTCTCCCCTACTATTTCACTAGTACAAGTACTACTTCACTACAAGTACCACTTCACTACTACAAGTACTACTTGTCTTGCATCACTGGTCTTGATGCACCACGACATCATTCCTTCTCTGCTGCCCAGACAACTGTTGCCATGGTTCCGTGCTGCTGCTGCTGCTGCTGCGGCTGCGGGCCTGTTGCCGTGGCGACTGTCAGTCACAGCAGGACCAGATGAAGGACTGATCTCCATCAGCGGCATCGGGAGGGGGCGGGGCCTCTCTCCTCTCCTCTGTCATCCCTCCATCAGTCAGACTTCTCATCTCTTTTCATTTCGCCCCCCCCACCCCCCCCCCCCCCCCTCCCAATCCTCCCACAGAGAGCCGTATATGAGGCCAGATGAATTGTGGGTAATAAATCCAGCACTCTGTGGGTTTTTGTAATAAAGTCTGTGAAGTGAACTTCGATAATAATCGGCCTCCGGAGGGAAACGGACACGTCTGGATTTTACCTCCACTCCTTCATCTTCTTCACGTATTGATCCTTTATTGACTCTTTCATCAGGATCAGGATCTTCTTCACGTATTGATCCTTTATTGACTCTTTCATCAGGATCGGGATCTTCTTCACGTATTGATCCTTTATTGACTCCGAACTCCGATTCAACACCAAAGAGTCTGATCAGCGTCGAACAGGAAACTCAGACTGAACAAGTTGAAGAGTTGAAGAAGAGCAGGAAGTTTGTCTACATCTGATCTTAGAGCTGCCAAAGTTAACGTGTTCATTTTGGTGATTCATTTTAAACATTTAACGCGTTTTTGCGGGGCGTCACCGGGGCGTCACCGAGGCAACAGCCCGGTCTGCGGAGCCGGTCGGCCGGTTAACCTGCGTCATCACCCCGGGGTGAGACAGAGAGCCGATTGGTTTACCGCCGGCTGGTTTAATTCTCTTTAGGAGATAAATGTTGGTCTCATTGATTAGTTGTTGAATGTTGTTTAGTTGTTGATGAGTTTGTTTGAATGAAGTGAAGCTTCATGTGTGAACTGGACAGAAGAGCAGCGCTGCCTCGGGGCTCTGTGGTTACAGATATCACCACCTATACATCAATAAATACAAGTTTTACAATGAACGGAGGATAGAAGCAAGATGCCTGTTTTGGTGCCAAATTTGTTCTTCAAACTTCAAACTGGACTTAAATTCAACCGTTGAGGATTCAGACTCGCATGTTGGAGGTTTGAGACTTGGACTTGAGTTCAGGTGATGATGACTGGACTCAGACTCGACTTGGTGTCTACGGTGACTGGGATTTGGACTTAAACACTGACTGGGACTCAAGAGTTGGTGACTTGACTACAAACCTGCATCTAAACAAACTCTGGCCCAACTTTAATATCTGGAGACAGTCGTCCAGGTCTGGGTTAGGGACCCGGGTCTGGACCTGGACCTGGGTCTAGTCTTGGACCTGGTCTTGGACGGGTCAGTGGACTCACCTTGGCGACCGAGCCGTCTCTCTCTCCCATGACGACCGTCATCTCTTGAGCAGTGATGTCATTCCTTCGTTGTCGTGCCAACTGCAGACGCTGAACCAGGACCGATCCGAACTGCTGAACCTCCTGGACCGAGTCGGCATCACGGATGCACCGAAGGAGCTCCTCAACCTCCTGATCAATAACAGACAGGAAGCTGATCAGAGGATCAATAACAAACAGGAAGCCGATCACAGGATCAATAACAAACAGGAAGCTGATCAGAGGATCAATAACAAACAGGAAGCTGATCAGAGGATCAATAACAAACAGGAAGCCGATCACAGGATCAATAACAAACAGGAAGCTGATCAGAGGATCAATAACAAACAGGAAGCTGATCAGAGGATCAATAACAGACAGGAAGCTGATCAGAGGATCAATAACAAACAGGAAGCTGATCAGAGGATCAATAACAAACAGGAAGCTGATCAGAGGATCAATAACAGACAGGAAGCTGATCAGAGGATCAATAACAAACAGGAAGCCGATCACAGGATCAATAACAAACAGGAAGCTGATCAGAGGATCAATAACAAACAGGAAGCTGATCAGAGGATCAATAACAAACAGGAAGCCGATCACAGGATCAATAACAAACAGGAAGCTGATCAGAGGATCAATAACAAACAGGAAGCCGATCAGAGGATCAATAACAAACAGGAAGCTGATCAGAGGATCAATAACAAACAGGAAGCCGATCAGAGGATCAATAACAAACAGGAAGCCGATCAGAGGATCAATAACAAACAGGAAGCTGATCAGAGGATCAATAACAAACAGGAAGCTGATCAGAGGATCAATAACAAATAGTCTACTTGCCAACAATGAGAACCCGGAAATGTTGAGTACCCCAAAGTTTTATGTTAGAAATAGATAGTATGGGTCCCCAGTATTCAGAAACTGCCGGATGCTAACTTATATATATTGGACAATTAGCATAACAGACATCATTAGCATAAATTAGCATAATTGCATATATGGGCAATATTTCAACAAAATTGACTTGGCTGATCTGGGCAATATTGGAGTGGTTTTAGGGGTTATTGATGATGCTGAATCTATTTCTGACATTTTCAAAATTTAAAATGGCTGTCTAAACCGGAAGTGACCAGATTTTGAAATCCATCAAAATCGGCCCACTGGCAGTTAAAATCTGGTCACTTCCGGTTTAGACAGCCATTTTGAATTTTGAAAATGTCAGAAATGGATTCAGCATCATCAATAACCCCTAAAACCACTCCAATATTGCCCAGATCAGCCAAGTCAATTTTGTTGAACTATTGCTCATATGTGACCCGCTCTGGCAAAATGAGTCGGAAGTCGCAACGTTCTATTTTTAGATAATCAGCTGATAACGTGGAAAATCAATAAAAATTCAAAAAAAATGTTTTTTGCTAATTTCAAAGAAATTACATTCAAAAACAATCTCCCAAAGTTTCATAGTCCAGATAATTGAGGAAAGGCACGTGAATGACGATTAAAGTTGACTTAGGACAACTTTTAACCCTCTAGAGCAGTGGTTCTCAACCTTTTTTGGCTCGTGACCCCATTTTGAGATCACAAATTTCTGGCGACCCCATGTGATCGTGGCCATCAATCAAAATGCTCACTTTATATTTGAGAAAGTTAAAGTATAGAAAACAGTTGTTTAAGATTGTGTGTGGTTTAATCATCATTAAAAAAAAAAAAAAAAAAGTTAAAACAATATTTGTTTATCAGTCTTTTTTTTTTTATCAATTAGCTACTGGACATTTCAGGGGACCCCATTTGAATTCCAGGTGACCCCACATGGGGTCCCGACCCCAAGGTTGAGAAACACTGCTCTAGAGAGGAGCACAACATGAGGCTAAATAACTTCTGAACCTGATAGGGACGAGCTGTAAACTGCATCTGAATCCTGAGATTCTCCGCTTTCCGAGGGTCCTTGAACGGTGCATTTATGACAACAAGGGTAGCCATGTGTAATCACGTAGTACGGGACCAGATGCTAAGCTGAGCGGTAGTAGCGATGCTAAACCAAGCGTAGCATCGATGCTAAACCGAACGTAGTAGCATGCTAACGCTTGCAGATGTTTTAGAAAACATGAAATATCTTCTGAAGCGTTTATGATAGAGACGAGCTGTAAACAGCATCTGAATAGCTACACTCTGCTTTCCGAGGATCATTGAATGGTGCCTCTACAAGGTACGTGTAATCACCTGGTACGGAACAGACGCCAGATTCACGGAAGGCTTTAAACCAGAAATTGTTTGAACGCAATTTTCTCAGGTTTTCAATGGAAAGCAGTGAGTGGAAGACCATCATTAAAATCGCCATATCTTAAAAACTATCCAATGTATGACTTTGACTAGGGTATCATTTTAAAGCTTAAACTCAATTTTGAAATTTGGGTCACTGCGACTCATTTTGCTGGATCAGGTCACATATAGGCAATTATGCTAATTTATGCTAATTATGTCAATTATGCTAATTGCCCAATATATATAAGTTAGCATCCGGCAGTTTCTGAATACTGGGGACCCATACTATCTATTTCTAACATAAAACTTTGGGGTACTCAACATTTCCGGGTTCTCATTGTTGGCAAGTAGACTAAAACAGGAAGCTGATCAGAGGATCAATAACAAACAGGAAGCCGATCAGAGGATCAATAACAAACAGGAAGCCGATCAGAGGATCAATAACAAACAGGAAGCTGATCAGAGGATCAATAACAAATGCAGTCTTACCATGTCAGAGTCCAACGGGTCCACAGTCTCCACCCTGTCAGAGAGACAGAGACACAGTGAGAAACCAAAGTCTCTGAACGGAGCAAGTAGCCATGTTTCCATCTAAAGTGATTCGAGTTACTGGGAAATGCATTAAAAGAAATTTGAAATATGTGTTTCCATTCCCCAGCGAATCAGGGGATTTTAATTCGAATCACGGCGTTTCCATCATCATTTTCCGATGCGATTCATCTCGATGCGCATCTAAATAGCTGATGGAAACGCACCTAGTGATGTTGAGCCCTAATAGCGTTGTCACAATACCAGGATTTCAGTCAATACCAGTAAACTTATTCGACCCCCCCCCCCCACGTTCTTCTAAATTCATCAGGCTACTAAAAATCACACACATCAAACGTTCTTGTATTTGAGCTCCACTGAGCTTCAACAACTTCTCAGGCAGAAACATGAAGAACAGAGTTAGAAGGTGAATATGGCTCAACACAAACAGGAAGTCATGATGTCGACTTTCCTATGAACCAGTCTGCCATCCAGTCCTCCATTAAGCTGGTCTGTCCTCTATGAACCAGTCTGCCATCCAGTCCTCCATTAAGCTGGTCTGTCCTCTATGAACCAGTCTGCCATCCAGTCCTCCATTAAGCTGGTCTGTCCTCTATGAACCAGTCTGCCATCCAGTCCTCCATTAAGCTGGTCTGTCCTCTCTTCCTATGAACCAGTCTGCCATCCAGTCCTCCATTAAGCTGGTCTGTCCTCTATGAACCAGTCTGCCATCCAGTCCTCCATTAAGCTGGTCTGTCCTCTATGAACCAGTCTGCCATCCAGTCCTCCATTAAGCTGGTCTGTCCTCTCTTCCTATGAACCAGTCTGCCATCCAGTCCTCCCATTAAGCTGGTCTGTCCTCTATGAACCAGTCTGCCATCCAGTCCTCCATTAAGCTGGTCTGCTCTCCCTGCCTCTCTTGCCTACCAGAAGCTTCCTCCTTCAGCTGATGTTTCCATGTTTCTCACACTCTCTGTTAAACTTAGAAACAGTTTTCTTGTGTGTAACAACATCTCTGTCCTGTCTGATCCCTCCTCTGTTGCTCACCCTGAGCTTTCTCCTGGTTTTCCCTGTTAAAAGGGTTTTCCATGGAGTTTTTCTGTAGCTATGTGAAGCCCTTTGAGACAAACTGGTGGTAAAAACGGGCTATACAGATAAAATTGCCTTGCCTTTATCCTTCATCTAGTTTAACCAGAGAACTAACTAACCTCAACAACAGGACTGTTGTTGTTTCCTGTTTCCACACCAGCTGCTGCAGAAACGACTCATTGTTTCATTTTTCATCTCGTACATTTCACATTTATACACGTTTGTTTTTCCTCTGGTCCAAACCATCATTGATGTATTATGGTCTGTGTTTCCATGACAACGGGCCGAGAGCTGGCCTGTAGCCGAACCGAGACCACACGCTGCTCAGGTGCCGTATCAGGACTCGACACGGCACCGTCGTATTTTTTGCGTTTTTCATGGTAGAGAGGACGCTACCTAGCAACATGACTGAGAGGACGCTACCTAGCAACATGACTGAGAGGACGCTACCTAGCAACATGACTGAGAGGACGCTACCTAGCAACATGACTGAGAGGACGCTACCTAGCAACATGACTGTGAGGACGCTACCTAGCAACATGACCGAGAGGACGCTACCTAGCAACATGACTGTGAGGACGCTACCTAGCAACATGACTGAGAGGACGCTACCTAGCAACATGACTGTGAGGACGCTACCTAGCAACATGACTGAGAGGACGCTACCTAGCAACATGACTGAGAGGACGCTACCTAGCAACATGACTGAGAGGACGCTACCTAGCAACATGACTGAGAGGACGCTACCTAGCAACACGACTGTGAGGACGCTACCTAGCAACACGACTGTGAGGACGCTACCTAGCAACACGACTGTGAGGACGCTACCTAGCAACACGACTGTGAGGACGCTACCTAGCAACACGACTGTGAGGACGCTACCTAGCAACACGACTGTGAGGACGCTACCTAGCAACACGACTGTGAGGACGCTACCTAGCAACACGACTGAGAGGACGCTACCTAGCAACAGCACTGTGAGGACGCTACCTAGCAACATCACTGTGAGGACGCTACCTAGCAACATCACTGTGAGGACGCTACCTAGCAACATGACTGAGAGGACGCTACCTAGCAACATGACTGAGAGGACGCTACCTAGCAACATGACTGTGAGGACGCTACCTAGCAACATGACTGTGAGGACGCTACCTAGCAACATGACTGAGAGGACGCTACCTAGCAACATGACTGTGAGGACGCTACCTAGCAACATGACTGAGAGGACGCTACCTAGCAACATGACTGAGAGGACGCTACCTAGCAACAGGACTGTGAGGACGCTACCTAGCAACATGACTGAGAGGACGCTACCTAGCAACATGACTGAGAGGACACTACCTAGCAACATGACTGTGAGGACGCTACCTAGCAACATCAATGTGAGGACGCTACCTAGCAACATGACTGTGAGGACGCTACCTAGCAACATGACTGTGAGGACGCTACCTAGCAACATCAATGTGAGGACGCTACCTAGCAACATGACTGTGAGGACGCTACCTAGCAACACGACTGTGAGGACGCTACCTAGCAACATCAATGTGAGGACGCTACCTAGCAACATGACTGTGAGGACGCTACCTAGCAACACGACTGTGAGGACGCTACCTAGCAACATGACTGAGAGGACGCTACCTAGCAACATGACTGTGAGGACGCTACCTAGCAACATGACTGAGAGGACGCTACCTAGCAACATGACTGAGAGGACGCTACCTAGCAACATGACTGAGAGGACGCTACCTAGCAACACGACTGTGAGGACGCTACCTAGCAACACGACTGTGAGGACGCTACCTAGCAACACGACTGTGAGGACGCTACCTAGCAACACGACTGTGAGGACGCTACCTAGCAACACGACTGTGAGGACGCTACCTAGCAACACGACTGTGAGGACGCTACCTAGCAACACGACTGTGAGGACGCTACCTAGCAACACGACTGAGAGGACGCTACCTAGCAACAGCACTGTGAGGACGCTACCTAGCAACATCACTGTGAGGACGCTACCTAGCAACATCACTGTGAGGACGCTACCTAGCAACATGACTGAGAGGACGCTACCTAGCAACATGACTGAGAGGACGCTACCTAGCAACATGACTGTGAGGACGCTACCTAGCAACATGACTGTGAGGACGCTACCTAGCAACATGACTGAGAGGACGCTACCTAGCAACATGACTGTGAGGACGCTACCTAGCAACATGACTGAGAGGACGCTACCTAGCAACATGACTGAGAGGACGCTACCTAGCAACAGGACTGTGAGGACGCTACCTAGCAACATGACTGAGAGGACGCTACCTAGCAACATGACTGAGAGGACACTACCTAGCAACATGACTGTGAGGACGCTACCTAGCAACATCAATGTGAGGACGCTACCTAGCAACATGACTGTGAGGACGCTACCTAGCAACATGACTGTGAGGACGCTACCTAGCAACATCAATGTGAGGACGCTACCTAGCAACATGACTGTGAGGACGCTACCTAGCAACACGACTGTGAGGACGCTACCTAGCAACATCAATGTGAGGACGCTACCTAGCAACATGACTGTGAGGACGCTACCTAGCAACACGACTGTGAGGACGCTACCTAGCAACATGACTGAGAGGACGCTACCTAGCAACATGACTGTGAGGACGCTACCTAGCAACATGACTGTGAGGACGCTACCTAGCAACATGACTGTGAGGACGCTACCTAGCAACATGACTGTGAGGACGCTACCTAGCAACATCAATGTGAGGACGCTACCTAGCAACATGACTGTGAGGACGCTACCTAGCAACATGACTGTGAGGACGCTACCTAGCAACATCAATGTGAGGACGCTACCTAGCAACATGACTGTGAGGACGCTACCTAGCAACACGACTGTGAGGACGCTACCTAGCAACATCAATGTGAGGACGCTACCTAGCAACATGACTGTGAGGACGCTACCTAGCAACACGACTGTGAGGACGCTACCTAGCAACATGACTGAGAGGACGCTACCTAGCAACATGACTGTGAGGACGCTACCTAGCAACATGACTGTGAGGACGCTACCTAGCAACATGACTGTGAGGACGCTACCTAGCAACATCACTGTGAGGACGCTACCTAGCAACATGACTGTGAGGACGCTACCTAGCAACATGACTGTGAGGACGCTACCTAGCAACATCACTGTGAGGACGCTACCTAGCAACATGACTGTGAGGACGCTACCTAGCAACATGACTGTGAGGACGCTACCTAGCAACATGACTGTGAGGACGCTACCTAGCAACATGACTGTGAGGACGCTACCTAGCAACACGACTGTGAGGACGCTACCTAGCAACATCAATGTGAGGACGCTACCTAGCAACATGACTGTGAGGACGCTACCTAGCAACACGACTGTGAGGACGCTACCTAGCAACATGACTGAGAGGACGCTACCTAGCAACATGACTGTGAGGACGCTACCTAGCAACAGGACTGTGAGGACGCCACCTAGCAACATGACTGTGAGGACGCTACCTAGCAACATGACTGTGAGGACGCTACCTAGCAACATCAATGTGAGGACGCTACCTAGCAACATGACTGTGAGGACGCTACCTAGCAACATGACTGTGAGGACGCTACCTAGCAACATGACTGAGAGGACGCTACCTAGCAACATGACTGTGAGGACGCTACCTAGCAACATGACTGTGAGGACGCTACCTAGCAACATGACTGTGAGGACGCTACCTAGCAACATGACTGTGAGGACGCTACCTAGCAACATGATTGAGAGGACGCTACCTAGCAACAGGACTGTGAGGACGCCACCTAGCAACATGACTGAGAGGACGCTACCTAGCAACATGATTGAGAGGACGCTACCTAGCAACAGGACTGTGAGGACGCCACCTAGCAACATGACTGTGAGGACGCTACCTAGCAACATGACTGTGAGGACGCCACCTAGCAACATGACTGTGAGGACGCTACCTAGCAACATGACTGTGAGGACGCCACCTAGCAACATGACTGAGAGGACGCTACCTAGCAACATGACTGTGAGGACGCTACCTAGCAACAGGACTGTGAGGACGCCACCTAGCAACATGACTGAGAGGACGCTACCTAGCAACATGACTGTGAGGACGCCACCTAGCAACATGACTGTGAGGACGCTACCTAGCAACAGGACTGTGAGGACGCCACCTAGCAACATGACTGTGAGGACGCCACCTAGCAACATGACTGTGAGGACGCTACCTAGCAACATGACTGAGAGGACGCTACCTAGCAACATGACTGAGAGGACGCTACCTAGCAACATGACTGTGAGGACGCTACCTAGCAACATGACTGTGAGGACGCTACCTAGCAACATGACTGTGAGGACGCTACCTAGCAACATGACTGTGAGGACGCTACCTAGCAACATGACTGTGAGGACGCTACCTAGCAACATCACTGTGAGGACGCTACCTAGCAACATGACTGTGGGGACGCTACCTAGCAACATGACTGAGAGGACGCTACCTAGCAATATGACTGAGAGGACGCTACCTAGCAACATGACTGAGAGGACGCTACCTAGCAACATGACTGAGAGGACGCTACCTAGCAACATGACTGTGGGGACGCTACCTAGCAACATGACTGTGGGGACGCTACCTAGCAACATGACTGTGGGGACGCTACCTAGCAACATGACTGTGGGGACGCTACCTAGCAACATGACTGTGGGGACGCTACCTAGCAACATGACCGTGAGGACGCTACCTAGCAACATGACCGTGAGGACGCTACCTAGCAACATGACCGTGAGGACGCTACCTAGCAACATGACCGAGAGGACGCTACCTAGCAACATGACCGAGAGGACGCTACCTAGCAACATGACCGAGAGGACGCTACCTAGCAACATGACTGTGAGGACGCTACCTAGCAACATGACTGAGAGGACGCTACCTAGCAACATGACTGTGAGGACGCTACCTAGCAACATGACTGAGAGGACGCTACCTAGCAACATCAATGTGAGGACGCTACCTAGCAACATGACTGTGAGGACGCTACCTAGCAACATGACTGTGAGGACGCTACCTAGCAACATGACTGTGAGGACGCTACCTAGCAACATGACTGAGAGGACGCTACCTAGCAACATGACTGAGAGGACGCTACCTAGCAACATGACTGAGAGGACGCTACCTAGCAACATGACTGTGAGGACGCTACCTAGCAACATCAATGTGAGGACGCTACCTAGCAACATGACTGAGAGGACGCTACCTAGCAACATGACTGTGAGGACGCTACCTAGCAACATGACTGTGAGGACGCTACCTAGCAACATGACTGTGAGGACGCTACCTAGCAACATGACTGAGAGGACGCTACCTAGCAACATGACTGTGAGGACGCTACCTAGCAACATGACTGAGAGGACGCTACCTAGCAACATGACTGAGAGGACGCTACCTAGCAACATCAATGTGAGGACGCTACCTAGCAACAGGACTGTGAGGACGCTACCTAGCAACATGACCGTGAGGACGCTACCTAGCAACATGACTGAGAGGACGCTACCTAGCAACATGACTGTGAGGACGCTACCTAGCAACATGACCGTGAGGACGCTACCTAGCAACATGACCGTGAGGACGCTACCTAGCAACATCAATGTGAGGACGCTACCTAGCAACATGACTGTGAGGACGCTACCTAGCAACATGACCGTGAGGACGCTACCTAGCAACATGACTGAGAGGACGCTACCTAGCAACATGACTGTGAGGACGCTACCTAGCAACATGACTGAGAGGACGCTACCTAGCAACATGACTGAGAGGACGCTACCTAGCAACATCAATGTGAGGACGCTACCTAGCAACATGACTGTGAGGACGCTACCTAGCAACATGACTGTGAGGACGCTACCTAGCAACAGGACTGTGAGGACGCCACCTAGCAACAGGACTGAGAGGACGCTACCTAGCAACATGACTGAGAGGACGCTACCTAGCAACAGGACTGAGAGGACGCTACCTAGCTAGCAACAGGACTGAGAGGACGCTACCTAGCAACAGGACTGAGAGGACGCTACCTAGCTAGCAACAGGACCGTGAGGACGCTACCTAGCAACATGACCGTGAGGACGCTACCTAGCAACAGGACTGTGAGGACGCTACCTAGCAACAGGACTGTGAGGACGCTACCTAGCAACAGGACTGTGAGGACGCTACCTAGCAACATCACTGTGAGGACGCTACCTAGCAACATGACTGTGAGGACGCTACCTAGCAACAGGACTGTGAGGACGCTACCTAGCAACATGACCGTGAGGACGCTACCTAGCAACAGGACTGTGAGGACGCTACCTAGCAACATCACTGTGAGGACGCTACCTAGCAACATGACTGTGAGGACGCTACCTAGCAACAGGACTGTGAGGACGCTACCTAGCAACAGGACTGTGAGGACGCTACCTAGCAACAGGACTGTGAGGACGCTACCTAGCAACATGACTGTGAGGACGCTACCTAGCAACATGACTGTGAGGACGCTACCTAGCAACATGACTGTGAGGACGCTACCTAGCAACATGACTGTGAGGACGCTACCTAGCAACATGACTGTGAGGACGCTACCTAGCAACAGGAGGACGTCTCTGAGCTGGACGTGTGTCTGTGATGCAGCTTTGTCTCTTGTCTAGATGAAAATTAAATGAAAAGATCTTTCATTAGCTTTGTATCTGAAGGAGGATGAAGAGGAGGATGAAGAGGAGGATGAAGAGGAGGATGAAGAGGAGGATGAAGGGGAGGATGAAGAGGAGGATGAAGAGGAGGAAGTCATATTAAGCGGGGCTGCTGCGGCCCGGCGGCGGTGGCGGTGGCGCGCGCTGACCGGCCGGCGCTGCAGCAGCTGTGCAGTAATTTTGCGCCGGTCCCTGAAGTCCAGCTCTGAGTCGGAGAGCAGCCCCCCCCCCCCCCCCCCAACGACAGCAGTCATAATGGTGGTCGTGCAGCTGGTAACTAGCTGATCCCCCCTCCTCCCCCCCGGGAAGCTCTTTTCATTTAGCCGGCGCTGCTCGGCTGTAATAAACTGTAATAAGGCGGCCGAGGCGCAGCGCTCTGCAGGGAGCAGCAGGTAATGAAAGAGCGGCCGCCTCCAATAAAGCTCCTCTAACACCCTGCTTACGGCTCAGCCTCACAGCCCATCCATCCCATCATCCATCCCATCATGCCCATCCAGCCCGGCTCAGCCCGGCTCGGCTCGGCTCGGATCGCGGCTCCGCCTCATTAACTCCCACTCACTGCTCCACTCACCGCTCCACTCACTGCTCCACTCACTGCTCCACTCACTGCTCCACTCACTGCTCCACTCACTGCTCCGCTGGAGCTGCTGCAGCGAGCCGAGCCGATGGAGATGCTGATGATGATGGTGTCTATAGAGAGCCGAAGCGGAAGCAGGAAGTAACGGCGCCATGGGACCTCAACTCTGAAAAACTCGCCATTCAAATGAATGAGACTTAAAGTTTTATTTCGTGATCCGATTGAATTGCGCCATGAGAAAAAACTCTGTCCTCTAACTGTTTAAAACATCACGTTTCATGAAGAGAAACCAGCAGTTTGTTGTAAAACGGCAACAGAAGAATGTGTTTAGTGTGAAGACGCTCTAGGACTACAGATCTGTGTCCCACTAAAAATACGTCACCAACTGACACGGGAAAGGGCGGCATTTGGTCACCATGGTGACGTCACCTACGCCACCTGTAGTCTTTCTGGTTACGGACTCTTCCGAATTTTATTCTACAATAGCTTTACAACAAACTGCTGATTTCTCGGGATGAAACGTGATGTTTTAAACAGGTAGAGGACAGAGTTTTTTCTCATGGCGCAATTCAAACGGATCACGAAATAAAACTTTCAGTCCCGTTCATTTGAATGGCGAGTTTTTCAGAGTTGAGTTCCCATGGCGACGTTACTTCCTGCTTCCGCTTAGGCTCTCTATAGTGGTGGTGGTGATGATGGTGCCGTCTGACATCAGAGTCATCAGAACATGACGACTAAAACCACCACCGTCAGACAACTGGACCTCAGTCCTGGTTCTAGTCCAAGGTTATTATAGTTTTAAAATGTTCATTAGTTTTTTATTTTTTTAGTTTAGTTTTAGTGAGTTCAACAAGTAGTTTTTATTTAGTCTTAGTTGTAGTTTTTATTGAGTCTTAGTTGTAGTTTTTATTTAGTCTTAGTTGTAGTTTTTATTTAGCCTAGTCTTAGTTGTAGTTTTTATTTAGTCTTAGTTGTAGTTTTTATTTAGTCTCAGTCTTAGTTGTAGTTTTTATTTAGACTTAGTTGTAGTTTTTTAGTCTCTGAAGATGAACTTGTTCCCTTTTAGTTGCATCCATCCCATAATGTTCCCATCAGTCCTCATCAGGTTCCATTCACTCTTATCTAGCTGTGGGTCGTACTCCAAGTCGTCCCATGTTGAGCTGTGGCGTTTTCTTCCTGCAGCTTTAGACATCGACAAGAAAACTAGAAAGAGCATTTCCTAACGGAAAATGTGAGTGAATGCTGAAAGCCGTTGCTGAAGCAAGGCTAAATTAGCAGTAGAAATTGACAAAGATAGAAATGGCATGTAACACAAGCAACTAAGGCAGGAAGTGAACCCTGGACCTCATGATTGGCAATAGGGCAAAATAACCTCTCAACCACAGAGAAGATGAAACATACTGAGTTTTATAGTGATAAATCAAACACTGTCTGATGCAGCTGTAGTTTGAATAGTTTAAACAAAAAGCAAGTTATCAGAAATCAACAGAGGAAGACTGGGGGAATGATTCACTAACAAAACGTTTAGGGCAAGATTTGAACCTGCAACCTTACGGTCATCAGCCTAGTGATCTAACCACTTGACTACAGTTGCATTCAATGAGAGGCAGGTAAAAGAAACTCCTGTACTGACTTCCGCTTAAAAAAAGTGTAAATGAGCCACACTAAGTAAGTAGAGGACTTTTTTGTGATGTGTGACTATTTTGTGGTGAATTCAAACAAAGTATAATGCCCATTCCAGCAAATTACAAAGTTGAACTCCTTCTACTCTGCCGTTAAAAAAAATTGTACTTGATTGACCAAACGCCATACACACTCATTGAAAAGTGTGAAATTTGTCAGAAATCCTCATGTGCTTTTTAAGGGTTTATCTCAATAATGATAGAAGATATGAAAAAGTTATTTTCAAGGTGAATACATTAGAAGTTTGTCTACAGCTCAGAAGCTGAATGAAGTCTGTAGGTGAAAGTATGTGGAAGCAAATGAGGTTCAAAGTAGGTGCAGTAGTTTCAGAGTTTGAAACCTGTTCCAATGTATTTCCTATGGGACCAAAAAATCTGAACTATTTGAATATTTAAAAAAGTATAAATAGTATGAAAAGTTAAATAGTTCTGATCATGTCCAGAAAAAGCTGCATGTTTTGATATATTAATTGTTAAAATGGCACAAAGTATGAAGGACTAAAATGCGGTCCAAAAAGAATAGTAAGTATAAAGAAAATGGCGGCGAGGAAGAAGAATAACTTGTTATCTAGTTTTATTTGACTAGATTACTGTTCCACTGCTGGTTTTAGTTTTAGTTTAAACTATAAAAACTGAACCGTCACCGAGTGGATAAATCACCTGCTGATTATTGATAATTGATCAGGATGGTGACAGTAACTCTCCTCCCTTCCTCCCTCCAGCGAGTGGAAACGACATCGTCATAGTAACAAGTTTCATGAACAAAGGAATCAGATGATGAAGATGAAGATGAAGATGAAGAACAAACAGTGGCAGCAGCAGCTTCACATTATTCATACACACACACACACACACACACACACACACACACACACACACTTCAGCTCACACACAAAAACACACACATTTACAAAGGCCGCTCTCTCCTTTAGGAAAACACACACACATACCTACACACACACACACACACACACACACACACACACACACACACACACACACACACACACACACACACACACACACACACACACACACACAGTGCTGACAGATGGAACATGCTCCTCCATATTCTGTCCCTCATAAAAAGGATTGTGGCCTCCAAAATCAATTACCCTCTCATCCTGGGGGGGAGGGGGGAGAAGGAGGGGGGATGAGGGGGGATGAGGGGGGGTAAGGGAGGGGTGAGGGAGGGGGGGGGGGGGGAGTGTGTGTATTATCTCTAATTAGATTTTCCGGCTCCTCGAACAGGACGAGAGCTCGTTTCACGGCTCTTAACGAGACAGAGGAGGTGAAGAAAGGAGCTGTTATCTGGTGTGTGTGTGTGTGTGTGTGTGTGTGTGTGTGTGTGTCTGTGTGTGTGTGTGTGTGTGTGTGTGTGTGTGCGCTCACATGGTAACAACAAACTCAGTGTTGATGTAACAAACACGTTACCCACAATGCACCTGGGACCGTTTAGTCCAGTGTGACGTCGTTCCTCCGGCGCTCACTGCAAAAACTCTGAATCTGTCCAGGAATATTTCTCTCATTTCTAGTCAAAATTAAATTCACATTAAAAAGCAGCTTGTTTTTAGACACTTTTTACTTCTTTCAAGCAGATTTTCACTTGAAATAAGTAGAAAAATCTGACAGTGAAGCAAGTTTTTCTTTCTTATTACAAACACAAAAAACTTGCTTTCACTGGCAGATTTTTCTACTTATTTCAAGTGAAAATTAGTTTGAAACAAGTGAAAATGATCTAAAAACAAGTTAATTTTTAGGTGATGAGTCTTATTTTAAGTGGAAAGAGTTTAGTTTTGACTAGAAATGAGACATTTTGACAAGAAATAAGACAAATATTCTTGGAAAGATTTTGAGTTTTTGCAGTGTGGTGTCTGTAAGTGCTGCTGAAGTAGAGATTTCTAGCTCAGAGTCTGAGGAAAAACTCTTTTATATTATTTGTCTTATTTCTTGTCAAAATGTCTCATTTCTAGTCAAAACTAATCTCTTTCCACTTAAAATAAGACTCATCACCTAAAAATGAACTTGTTTTTAGATCATTTTCACTTCTTTCAAACTAATTTTCACTTGAAATAAGTAGAAAAATCTGCCAGTGAAAGCAAGTTTTTTGTGTTTGTAATAAGAAAGAAAAACTTGCTCCACTATCAGATTTTTCTACTTATTTCAAGTGAAAATTAGTTTGAAACAAGTGAAAATGATCTAAAAACAAGTTCATTTTTTATCTTAAGTAGAATGAGATTTGTTTTGACAAGAAATGAGACAAATATTCTTGGTGAGATTTAGAGTTTTTGCAGTGATGATGTCACTCTGATGTCACTCTGGCTGGACCAATCAGGTACCAGAGAGAGTGACCATGTGTGTGTTTGTGTGTGTGTGTGTGTGTGTGTGTGTGTGTGTGTGTGTGTGTGCGTGTGTGCGTGTCGTACTGTTGCAGGCGGCGTGCACGCAGCAGAGCCTCGTCTCTCTCCTCATTGGCCAACAGGAGTCGTGACATCAGAGCCTGATCTCTGTCCCTCTGAGCCGCCAGAGCCTCCTGCAGCACGGCTGGGGGGGGGGGGGGGGGGGCACACACACACACACACACACACACACACACACACACACACACACAGAGTTAAACCAGTGCAACAGTGTCGAACTCGTTGCTGTTGAAACAAATATTCAAATATTGAAGAAGTTGCGGTTTGATGAGATGAGATGTGATGAAGAGCAGGGTAACCCCCCCCCCTCCCCCCGGCCCCCCCCTCACCAGCTGGTCTCTCCCAGTCCTCCTCCTCCTCCTCCTGCCCCCCCCTCAGCTCCTCCTCCACCTCCTTCCTCTGCAGCTCCTTCTCCTTCTGCAGCAGCTTCTCCTGCAGCTGGAAACACAGCAGCTGATAGGTTAGTTACTTCACTGGACCTCCAATCAACCAATCACATCACATCAAATCAAATCAACTTTATTTGTCCTACAAGGGAAATGTCATAAGTGTCATAGGTAAAAGAATGTTACGTCAAAATGTAAAAAGCAAAAGAAAAGAAAAGATTATGATAAAGATTTTATTCTGTGGGTAACGGGGGCGGGACTAGATCAGCTCTAGCTTCTCCTGCTTTCCCTCTCGGCCACGTGGATCGTATTATTAAACTAAGATGAAGTGTGATAATGATGATTTAATGGACATGCCTGAAATTAACTAATTGATTGATTGATTGATTGATTGATTGATTGATTGATTGATTGATTGATTGAAATGTGTCTTGGGCAAGTGGCGTCGTAACAGCTGCTTTGTACATAGAAACACAATACATCCACTACAACACTAACGATGGCAAACAACAACACATCCAAGAGAAGAGAAAGACAGAAAGTGGAGAGAGAAATAAATAGTTTAAAATACTCATAATACACGTTCAAATAAAAACAAGGGATGTTGGACCAGGACCAACAGTTCCTTCCTCCTCTACCTTCTGGTTGACGTTCCTCAGCGCGTCCAGCTCCTTCAGGAGGAACGAGACGTTCTTGTCCTGGTCGAAGGTCCGAGGTCGATCCGCCGAGGCCTGAGGAGGACTGAGAACCAGAACCAGTTAGAACCAGAACCACAACACACACAGAAGAAGTCTCTACTAGAGCTACTTTTAGAAAAAGTGCCTGGTCAAAAAGAAAAAGTGAATTATTTATGTGAATTCCATGTGGTTTCTGTTTCTGTTTGGTTTTGTCTGAGCTCTGATTATTTAGTTTGGTGTCTAAATATGATGATGATGTGTCTTGTAGCTGAGCCCTGATTGGCTGCTGCACCACACGTTAATAAATATATATTCATTCATTCATTCACACACACACAGCAGCTGAGGACAATGGAACCAGCACGGCGATGTGGGTTTGATAAACCACCAGAATCAGGAGGTCTGGACCAGTTCCTGGTCTGGACCAATAGCTGAAGGACCTGTAGACCACGTGTCATATGTTTACAAACAAGCTGCGTGTTGACGAGGGACCGTGTGAACACAGACCGGAACAAAACTTAACTGCAACAAAGTCTCAGTTCTTCCCTCTGGTCCGGACCGTGGTCTGGACTTTCAGGTGTGAAAGCGACCCAGGTCCGGTTGCACCACCTCTCACTAAGTGTTTACTAACCTTAGTAAATGTGTAAGTGTTTACTAAATCTAGATTTAGTCATTACTAAATTAAAATGTGTTGCAGCAGTTTTACTAGGAATCAGGTAGAGCTAGTAATGACTAAGGGTTTAGTAGTGGTTTAGTAATGACTAAGGGTTTAGTAGTGGTTTAGTAATGACTAAGGGTTTAGTAGTGGTTTAGTAATGACTAAGGGTTTAGTAGTGGTTTAGTAATGACTAAGTCCTGAATTTAGTAAAGAGATACGTCAAACTGGTGCAGCCCCCCCCAGGTCAGTGCTGGTTGTGTTTTAATGTGAAACTCAGCTGTGGTCACATGGTGGCCTGAGGCGGAGGCTCTGATTGGCCGAGCTGCGAGCTGGTCAGTGGTCATTGTGAGTTTCATAAAGAGTTGCAGTGTGCCGTGGGGGGGTCGTAGGGGGGGGTCAGGTCTCTACAGTGCCGTGGGGGGGTCGTGGGGGGGTCGTAGGGGGGTCGTGGGGGGGTCAGGTCTCTACAGTGCCGTGGGGGGGGTCAGGTGGCGGTGGGTCGGTGGCGGTGCGTAGCCTCGGCGACATGTGGCAGCGTGTGGTGTCGTGGTGTCTTTAATAAGCTGCTGCTGTTCACCTGTAATTCTCTCATATCACCTTAAAGGTCAGGCTGTCTAATAACCAGCGGGTAAATAAAGATGGCTGACTGTCGCTGTAATTGACTCTTTCTACTTTAGAATATCAGCTGCTTCTAATCAGCCTCTCTCCGCCTCCACTGCTTTTACTATGCTGCTATTCCCGTCTCGCTCCGCGCCGCCGCCGCCTCTAATCACATCAGGCTAAATTTAATAGTTCACGTTTCTGCATCGACACAAAAGCAGCAGAAAGAGACGAATTAGAATCTAAAGAAAGAGGCAGAGCAGTTTAATCACAGGCAATAAACTTTTTATTAACTCTGCTCTGAACCACACAACCACCGTCACTCACTCACTCACTACCTATAGACACACCAGGACCAGGACCAGGACCAGGACCAGGACCAGGACCAGGACCAGGACCAGGACCAGGACCAGAATCTGCAGTATGCGAAACATTCCTGGATGTCGTACTGATTCATAAATATCTCCAGTATCTGACCAGTCTACATTGTGTCCTGTATCCCACAATGCAATGCTCCCTGACGTCTAACCGTAACCACAGACGGTTTAGAGTAGTGAAGTATCTTTACCATGGACCGTAACTATGTTATATAGACCGAATCTCCTTGTTGTTTACATTCTACTTCCTGGTAGAAAACCAGCTGTAATGTGAATGAGATCAATAGTAACAACCAGAGTTTAGCTATATATCATATTTTTCACGCCCTATCACCGTTTAGACAAATCTGAAATGATTGAAGAAACATTACTATTTCTGTGTGTGTGTTTTGTGTTGCTATGTGTTGTATTTATTCAGTTTGGGGGAATCACAGTGTCTAGAAAGCATCAGTGGCTCAGCTGACAGGGACAGCTAACGGTAGCTAAGCTAACGGTAGCTAAGCTAACGGCGGTAGCTAAGCTAACAGCAGCTAAGCTAGCGGTAGCTAAGCTAACAGCTAACGGTAGCTAAGCTAACAGCAGGTCGTCAGCTGTTAAAACCCTCCCGTTGTGGGACACCACATGAAACTACTCCAGTTAGCTCAGTCATGTTGGAACTCAGATATCCGCTGGAGAAAATATTTTTTCATGGAGCGTTTATTGAGTCACTGAGTTATTAAAGTTAAACAGGTAGCTAACCGTTAGCCCGGCTAATCTCTGATAACCATGACTAATTACAAAAATGTGCACACGTAAATAGTAATGTTTGTCCAGTCATTGGTTTTATAAACTTTACAAACATCAGATTAGTCTAAACGGCGATATAGTGACATGAAAAATTAGATAAATATAGTGAAACTCTCGTCCGTCACTATTGTTCTCATGCTGGTTTTCTACCCGGAAGTAGTTCGTCCTATAGTTTAATAAAATAAAACTTACTGCAGACTGATGTGTTGATAGTAAAACATGTATTTCTTGATGTAAATGTGGTGGTTTGTGTCCGTAGGCTCCAGAGCCCCGAGGCAGCGCTGCTCTTCTGTCCAATACACACAGGAAGCTTCACTTTACATTCACACTAACTAATGCTACTGATACAGCTGTTAGATTTCATCACTGAGACCAACATTTATCTCCTAGAAATACTTTAACCAGCCGGTGGTAAACCTCTAAAAACCTGCGGGTAAGTTAATTAGCGATGGTTTTCTCCCCCGGGATGAGGACGGAGGTTGGCCGGCCGAGCAGCTCTAACGGAGTTTGTAGTTTGCTCACTCACAGTTTTTGTTTTTCAATCCTGGTTGGTTGTTGTTGTTGTTGTGCGCGACGTAGAGTTTGTTTTTTGTTTGTTTGTTTAAACAAGCAAAAAAGATAAAAAGTACTGTTTATTATCACTGATTGAAATGACAAACAAACAAACGTATACTATCTATCTATCTATCTATCTATCTATCTATCTATCTATCTATCTATCTATCTATCTATCTATCTATCTATCTATCTATCTATCTATCTATCTATCTATGGATCAGCTTTCACCTGTGGTCAGTGAGCAGGTGTCTCCTGGGGGTGGGGCTTCCACCGTCGTCAGGCAACGGCTCCACCTCCATCTCCACGGCAACTCCGGCTGGACGGGAGGGGGAGACGGGGGAGACGGGGGAGACGGAGACAGAGATGGACTTCCTGTGGGACAGGGGAGAGACGACAGGGGAGACGGGGGAGGCTGGAGGTTCCTGGAGCTGCTGAGAGACTGAGACACAGAGAGAGAAACCAGTTAGTGACATCATGGTCAAGGTGAATGGATGAAGGTGAATGGATGAAGGTGAAGGTGAATGGGTGAAGGCAAGACAATTTTATTTGTATAGCCCGTTTTTACAAACAGTTTGTCTCAAAGGGCTTTACATCCCATCATAACAACATCCTCTGAGGAAAAACTCCATGGAAAACCCTTTTAACAGGGAAAAATTGGAGGTGAAGGTGAATGGATGAAGGTGAATGGGTGAAGGTGAATGGATGAAGGTGAATGGATGAAGGTGAATGGATGAAGGTGAATGGATAAAGGTGAATGGATGAAGGTGAATGGATGATTACCCTGCGTCCTCTCTCGGAGCTCCTCACTCACTCTGGCGTCTGTCCTGTAAAACACAGATTCTGAATGAAGCTCTGTTTCTATGGAGACCTTTATTTTGAAGGGTCGTTGAGAGACCTTTATTTTGAAGGGTCACGATGTAGGGATGTAACGATGCATCGTGACGCGATTAAAAATCGGTACAAATGCGTGGGATTTGAACCAGTTGACAGAAAAAATGAATCGCGAATGTGAGAGAAGTCAAGTCACGTGACTAACGTCGCTACGTAGGTACAAGGGAAGACATGGCGATGCTAGGCAACAACTTTGAAACAGAGGATGCACCGAGCGGTTTTAAACCACCTGTGTGGCGGCTTATCAGGGCTGTGCTACATGCTACATGCTACATGCTAGATGCTACACGCTACATGCTAGATGCTACCTGCTACCTGCTACCTGCTACATGCTACATGCCTGTGCTCAGATTGAATCTGCCCTGCAGCAACAAGAGGAAGAAGCAGAGCAGCGTATCAGCTGGTCACTATGGAAACGGCTGTGAGTGCGGCGAGTGAAAGAGTCGGAGCTAGAAGATGCGCTAGCGGCGTTGTGTAGGTCTGCTGTAGGTACGGGACGCCGCGTGTGTGTGTGATGATCGCAATCACAACGAATTAGCGATTTAGCGCGTTTAGCATTTATTAGTGCTCCAGCGACCTGTAGCAGCAGCAAAGAAAATAAAATAAATCATCACAACAAGAACAAAGTGTTAGTTTCTCTCTGTGATTGGATAGTAATGTCTTTCTGTGGCGGGGAGAGCAGCTCTGTGATTGGATAGTAATGTCTTTCTGTGGCGGGGAGAGCAGCTCTGTGATTGGATAGTAATGTCTTTCTGTGGCGGGGAGAGCAGCTCTGTGATTGGAGAGTCTTTCTGTGGCGAGGAGAGCAGCTCTGTGATTGGATAGTAATGTCTTTCTGTGGCGGGGAGAGCAGCTCTGTGATTGGATAGTGTCTTTCTGTGGCGGGGAGAGAAGGCGCTCTGTGATTGGATAGTGTCTTTCTGTGGCGGGGAGAGCAGCTCTGTGATTGGATAGTAATGTCTTTCTGTGTTGGGGAGAAGGCGCTCTGTGATTGGATAGTAATGTCTTTCTGTGGCAGGGAGAGCAGCTCTGTGATTGGATGGTAATGTCTTTCTGTGGCGGGGAGAGCAGCTCTGTGATTGGATAGTAATGTCTTTCTGTGGCAGGGAGAGCAGCTCTGTGATTGGATGGTAATGTCTTTCTGTGGCGGGGAGAGCAGCTCTGTGATTGGATAGTAATGTCTTTCTGTGGCGGGGAGAGCAGCTCTGTGATTGGATAGTAATGTCTTTCTGTGGCGGGGAGAGCAGCTCTGTGATTGGATAGTAATGTCTTTCTGTGGTGGGGAGAAGGCGCTCTGTGATTGGATAGTAATGTCTTTCTGTGGCGGGGAGAAGGCGCTCTGTGATTGGATAGTAATGTCTTTCTGTGGCGGGGAGAGCAGCTCTGTGATTGGATAGTAATGTCTTTCTGTGGCGGGGAGAGCAGCTCTGTGATTGGATAGTAATGTCTTTCTGTGGCGAGGAGAGCAGCTCTGTGATTGGATAGTAATGTCTTTCTGTGGCGGGGAGAGCAGCTCTGTGATTGGATAGTAATGTCTTTCTGTGGCGGGGAGAGCAGCTCTGTGATTGGATAGTAATGTCTTTCTGTGGCGGGGAGAAGGCGCTCTGTGATTGGATAGTAATGTCTTTCTGGGATGTTTCAGAGTTAAAAACACCAAGTTTCTACTGTTTCTACTCTACACTATATGTGTTCAGTCATGTAGCAGAGATATCTGATTGTTTTCTGACTGTTTGTTGTGGTTGAAAGAATTGCCCCCATGGGTTAGCGTTGTGGCTATCGCTAGCGCCGGGTAGCCATGGTAACTCTGGTTCGTCTGCATCAATTTTAGTCGCGTTTTTTGCTCCAACCAACACTGGGTGAGGACAACGATTTAGGGGTCAGAAATGGACAGAATTCTCCTTTAAGGGGCTTAGGACGGTGTATGATCTCCAGGCTGAACACGGAGCAGTCTGTTGGGGACAATGACATCACTTCCTGGCGCCACGGCAGCAGTAGCACATACACAATGAATGGGTTTGTGCAGTTTGGTGTGAAAGGTCGTTTATCATCATTATTATTAATTATTATAGAAACTATAATTATTTCTCCCTCTGGCGACAATACAGACTGAGACTGACCTGCAGCCTTCGATCTTTAAAGAGCTTTGAGTTCCTCACAGGAATGAAATAAACTAATGATTTACACCCTTGTGTGTGTGTGTGTGTATGCACTGCATTTGTCTTATTTTTCTATATTGCAGTTTATCTCTGTAAGTGTGTGAATGGCACTAATATAACTGCTGCTACTGTAGTCTCCATCACATTCTGGATGCATCCATTGTCGACTTGCACTTTACCTATTTAAACTTGCACTTGCCCTTTAGAAACTGGCACTTTACAGATCACATCACTTTTTGTCTAGGTATGACTGTGTATATGATTGTGAACCACTGTGTAATTCTTGTGTATTTCTGTCTGTTTGTGTGTTACCTGCCAAGGGACTACGGATGCAAATTAGCAAGTTGCTAACTCTGCTAACGCATTTACATTTGTGCACACATACGGATGTTCATTAATGTGTATTGTCCCTTTTAAATAAATTAATAAAATAAATGTGTGTGTGTGTGTGTGTGTGTACCTGTGTGTGGCCGGTGAAGGAAGTCGTTGTCTCAGCTCCACGTTCACTCTGGTTCCTGCAACACACAAGTTCACCTGTTACACACCTGAGTTACACACCTGCTGCAGTCCACATGAGTCCACATGAGTCCACATGAGTCCACATGAGTCCACATGAGTCCACATGAGTCCACATGAGTCTACATGAGTCCACATGAGTCCATGTCAGGACCAGAACTAGAACTAGAACCAGGTCCAGGCTGTATTATCAGTTATTGAATAATTTCCTCTTTCTCTGGTTTTCACTTTGAAACTTTTCTCATTTCCCTCCGTCCTCTGCCCCCCCCCCCCTCGCCCCCCCAGCCCCCCCCCCTGATCTCCTTGTGGACTCAGAGCTAATTGAGCGGCGGCTTCTTCTTATTATTCATGTACAATTACAGATGTGATCAGGTCTTAAATCCTCCTAAATGACCGTTCATGCCTCGCGCTCGCTTTGAAGTCTCGTCAGAGATGGAAAATCTGCAGAAAAAAGGGAAAACACAAAGGCCAATCAGAGAGAGCCAATGAAGAGAGGGAGGGGGGGGGTGTGTGTGTGTGTGTGTGTGTGTGTGTGTGTGTCGCCCCCCCCCCCCCTCACACACACCACCCACCAGCTCCTTCTTCATGTAATATAAACTAAAGTCCATTAATTTTTTAAGCTGTGTTAAATACATTTTGAGCAGAAAGTTTGGTGCAGTGGTGTAGGGGGGGGGGCAGGGTGGGGGGGGGGGGGGCTCCAGCTGACTGCATGAATATTAATGACGGTGTAACGATGATTAAAGAGGCTTCAGCTCAAATCCAACACAATCCGCCTGTGATCCGGCCCGCCGCCGCCACGCCGCCGCCACGCCGCCGCCACACCGCACATGAATTTAGATACCGACATTAAACCAGAGAGAGAGGCAACTTATGCAGAACACACACACACACACACACACACACACTAACACACACACACACACACACACACACACACTCAGATATATGTGGTACAGTACATAATATCTACATCACACAAACAAACTGTTCGTTACAGCAGAAACAATTAATGAACATTAATCAGCAGCTGATTGATTTGACTGATGACACACACACACACACACACACACACACACACACACACTAACACACTAACACACACTATCACACACACAAACACACACACTATCACACACACTAACACACACACACACACACTTCTGCGGCTTTAAAAACCAGAAAGTTTGAACCCGTGTCTGGGTTGTTTAACAGCTGATCTTAGAGATGCACATGATTAACCATTTAACTGTTTAACAGATAACTAGAACTTTGACTGATCAATACTATCGGTTATTTATGAATTATCTCCTTACGTGGACAGCTGCAGACTTCCTCTGTCTTCAGTCAGTTTCACAGGACTGACAGGATGAAGGTCAGATTATACATGGAGCTACACGGACAAACATGTGCATCACTCTGCTCTACAAAGGCAAAGTGCACTATCTGCATTTTTTTTCTGACCAATGAAAGTGTTAAAGGCATCTTCTCTTCAATCTGGTAGAATTTGATATTGGTAACGTTACTGCTAAAATTTCCAGAGTTATCGGACTTTTTATTTTGCTGCCCATCCAAAAAAGCACTGTGAAACCAAGGCAACGTGCAGTATCTATCTGCAAAGAGTAACTGTACTCCCTACATCCCATAATTAACTCTACGATTCCACTGGAGTAAAACCAAGGCAAAGTGCAGCATCTGATTGAAAATTGGTCAGAAAGACAAACTACAAACTACATTTAATCCAGTCCACCTTCATCTAATCAGTTCTAGACTTGGTAGTTATTCATCATTTGATGCTTCAACCTGACAATTAACGGTTAATAATCGGTTAACGAGCGTCGTAATCTGATTGGTTAACGGTTAATAATCGGTTAACGGTTAATAATCGGTTAACGAGCGTCGTAATCTCATTGGTTAACGGTTAATAATCGGTTAACGAGCGTCGTAATCTGATCGGTTGACGGTTAATAATCGGTTAGCGAGCGTCGTAATCTGGTCGGTTAACGGTTAATAATCCGTTAACGAGCATCGTAATCTTATTGGGTAACGGTTAATAATCGGTTAACGAGCGTCGTTATCTGATCGGTTAACGGTTAATAATCGGTTAACGAGCGTCGTAATCTGATAACGGTTAATAATCGGTTAACGAGCGTCGTAATCTTATTGGTTAACGGTTAATAATCGGTTAGCGAGCGTCGTAATCTGATCGGTTAACGGTTAATAATCGGTTAACGAGCGTCGTAATCTGATCGGTTAACGAGCGTTGTAATCTTATTGGTTAACGGTTAATAATCAGTTAACGAGCGTCGTAATCTTATTGGTTAACGGTTAATAATCGGTTAACGAGCGTCGTAATCTTATTGGTTAACGGTTAATAATCAGTTAACGAGCGCTGTAATCTTATTGGTTAACGGTTAATAATCGGTTAACGAGCGCTGTAATCTTATTGGTTAACGGTTAATAATCGGTTAGCGAGCGTCGTAATCTTATTGGTTAACGGTTAATAATCAGTTAACGAGCGCTGTAATCTTATTGGTTAACGGTTAATAATCGGTTAACGAGCGCTGTAATCTTATTGGTTAACGGTTAATAATCGGTTAGCGAGCGCTGTAATCTTATTGGTTAACAGTTAATAATCGGTTAACGAGCGCTGTAATCTTATTGGTTAACGGTTAATAATCGGTTAGCGAGCGTCGTAATCTGATTGGTTAACGGTTAATAATCGGTTAGCGAGCGTCGTAATCTGATTGGTTAACGGTTAATAATCGGTTAACGAGCGTCGTAATCTGATTGGTTAACGGTTAATAATCGGTTAACGAGCGTTGTAATCTTATTGGTTAACGGTTTATAATCAGTTAGCGAGCGTTGTAATTTTATTGGTTAACGGTTAATAATCAGTTAACGAGCGCTGTAATCTTATTGGTTAACGGTTAATAATCGGTTAACGAGCGCTGTAATCTTATTGGTTAACGGTTAATAATCGGTTAGCGAGCGCTGTAATCTTATTGGTTAACAGTTAATAATCGGTTAACGAGCGCTGTAATCTTATTGGTTAACGGTTAATAATCGGTTAGCGAGCGTCGTAATCTGATTGGTTAACGGTTAATAATCGGTTAGCGAGCGTCGTAATCTGATTGGTTAACGGTTAATAATCGGTTAACGAGCGCTGTAATCTTATTGGTTAACGGTTAATAATCGGTTAGCGAGCGTCGTAATCTGATTGGTTAACGGTTAATAATCGGTTAGCGAGCGTCGTAATCTTATTGGTTAACGGTTAATAATCAGTTAACGAGCGCTGTAATCTTATTGGTTAACGGTTAATAATCGGTTAGCGAGCGTCGTAATCTGATTGGTTAACGGTTAATAATCGGTTAGCGAGCGTCGTAATCTGATTGGTTAACGGTTAATAATCGGTTAGCGAGCGTCGTGTTGAAACACTGAAGGAAACGTTAACACAGTTTTTTAGAAATGGTGATGTCACAATGACATCACAGTGTGGTTCAGGTCTGAGACTCTGAACCAGCTCTCTCTCACACACACACACACACACACACACACACACACACACACACACATTCCTCCACAGAGATGAATAGCAGCTACTTCAGTCTGTTCAAACAAACCAGAGTCTGCAGCCCACCCTCATCTAACAATACAGAGTGTGTGTGTGTGTGTGTGTGTGTGTGTGTGTGTGTCTGTGTGTGTGTGTGTGTGTGTGTGTGTGTGTGTGTGTGTGTGTCTGTGTGTGTGTGTGTGTGTGTGTGTGTGCGGACCACCCACTCTGCAGATTAATCACAGTTCACACGACCAACTTCTCCCTCGTTCTCTCCTCATTCACTCTCATCCTTTGTGTCGTTGTGTTAGATTAATCTACTGACCACAGTGTGTGTCTGTGTGTGAGTGTGTCTGTGTGTGTGTGTGTGTGTGTGTGTGTGTGTGTCTGTGTGTGTGTGTGTGTGTGTCTGTGTGTGTGTGTGTGTGTGTGTGTGTGTGTGTGTGTGTGTGTCTGTGTGTGTGATCAGATGAAGCTCTGATCAGTCGTCGTGACTTTTTATCAATAAAGTTTATTCAGGTCATTAAAGTGAAGAACTGAAGTCCTCTGATGTGGGCGAGAGACACTGACAGATGATGGAGAGAGAGAGAGAGAGAGCAGTAATCAGTTACTACAGGTACTACAGTAATCTGAGTACCGTCACCATGGCAACAACCCGGCCCCAAATATGCAGAGCAGCTCCTACAAAATAAAAGCGTGTTAACACAAACAGACCGCGGATCGGTGTCGTCCTGTGTTTACACGTGTACCGAGTGGTTGTTTCCACGGTAACCTCCAACACTGGTGTGTGTGTGTGTGTGTGTGTGTGTGTGTGTGTGTGTGTGTGTGTGTGTGTGTGTGTGTGTGCAGCTCTCAGCTCATCATGTTTAACGAAGCTCAAAGTCAAACTCCAAACAGAACCCGGTCCTCCAGCGGGTTTACACAGCAGATTACCGAGCACGCTGCCGTTACCGCGGGAACCGCCTCCTCCTGACTGTGAGTGTGAGTGTGGCCGTTACCGCGGGAACCACCTGCCTGAACCCCCCCCCCCCCCCTCCTCCTCCTCCTCTCAGGTATCGATCACTGTGACTCGTCGATGAGGTCGAACACGTGAACTGATCCTGAGTCAGAGCTTCATCTCTGCTGCTGCTGCTGCTGCTGCTGCTGCTCCGTCTCCATGACGACAGCGCCCCCTGCTGGACTCACTGGGCCAGCACCACCACCATGGTTACTGCCTCCCTACTCATCATCTCTGTTAACACCATCACAGAGAGACTGGATCAACGTTACGGAGGAAACAACCTACAGCTCTGGAACAAACACTAAGAGAGCACTGAGCGAACATTGTCCTTCTCTGTCCACTCTGATCAAACAACGGCTGTTTCTGCTGAGGAAATTGAGTTGAGTTTTAATGTGAGCAAAGACATTTTAACAGTTGTTTACAGATCACTTATTGAGTCAGTCCTAACTTACAACATCTCATCCTGGTACACGTTTCTTTCTGTCAAGGACAAAAACAAATTGTCACGCATCCTCAGATATGCAAGTAAAATACCAGTCGTCCCTCTCAGACCTCTCTGTCCACACACAGACAGTCAGACGTAAAACCACCATCCTACACGACCCCTCTCACCCACTACACAACTCCTTCCAACTTCTTCCCTCAGGCCGTCGCTACAGGTTAACCCTTTAGCCTTTAGCAAGGACAAGCTTAGGGAAGAAATCATTCATCACATCCGCCATCAACATCATCAATAATTCACTATGAAATCTTCTAATGTTCTTTTAAGGTTTTTATTCTGTTTTTACTTGTGTCATTCTGTATCTTGCTTGTGTCAGTTGCCTGTTTTTATGTCATGCTAAACTGTGTTTTTATGTTTTTTTTGCGCACGTATGCACACGTCTAAGACATAAATAATGTCCACTGCTCTGTGCAGGGGACAAGAAAGGTTTCTGATTCTGAGTTTGTTAACAGCATCTCTACATGTACGACAGTCGTTCTTCTCTTTTCTTTTCTTTTTTAAACACCAACACAAACACAACTCCTTCTCCTTAATGAGACACTGATGAGGTCATCACCTGATGAGGTCATCACCTGATGAGGTCATCACCTGAACCACATCTGGTTTTAGAGGAAGATTATAAATAAAAACCACTGCTGATTAAACATCGACATTATCCCACTAAAACTGGTTTATAAACTCTTCCTGAGTTACAATATTCTAATAAATATCAACATGTTTTCTTTACATTATTATTATTATTATTCAAGGTCTGAAAAGACTTGATATTTCTGTTCTTCAGACTAGTTTAGTCATTAGCCAATAAAAGCTCTAAATGACAATATTTTTATTTCAATTTTGGGAGAAATGTCATCAGTAGTTGATAGAATAAAACAAAAAAATTTAATTTTACTGAAACACATAGAAATAGTGAAACCAGAGAAACTGATTATTTTGGGAGTGGTCTCTTCATTTTTTCCAGAGCTGTGTATATATGGAACAACTGACTAATAGAATAAAGACTCATCATGACCACCATTGTAAACAACCAAGTATTGAGTGCATAGAAGAAGGCCAACATTTCAAAAAAAATCCTTTGCAATTTTCAATTTCAATTTTGGAGAAACTGATTTTTAGGTCTTCACTGAATGTTAGTCATAATTATTACTATTAAAATAAACTGAATAAATAAAGACATGGGATGTTTCATTCAGTGTGTAATGGACATATAGGCCTATATAATGTGTTAGTTTCACTTTAATTGAACACATTCTACATCGTGGAGGCGACGTCTTTAGAGCTTCCTTCACCTCTGAAACGGGGCAGAGCTCCGTGGAAACACCTGCCTGACACAGCAACGTAGGGAACCGTGCATGTCCACGGGGGAAAAACGTTGCGTGTCTACACGGGAGGTCGGCTGTTATCAGTAGAATCAGAGAATCAGAGGCAACCATGAATGAGTCGCCTCAGTTTCAGGTGACTGTCACTGTCAGCCTGTTAGAGATGATGTAACTGGTGTTTACCTCGGTACATGTCCACCAGAGAGTCCCTGAGCTCCCGGCTGCTGCACTGGGACAGACCGGACTCCTCTGGACCGGGTCCACCGGGTCCACCGGGTCCACCGGGTCCACTGGGAACAGGACACTCACATCACAACACTGAACCAGAACCAGAACCAGAACCAGATTCACTAAACCGTCTGAAGAAAAAACTTAAAGGGATAGTATAATTTTTTAAAAGTGTGGTTGTATGATCTCCAAATAGCCCCTAAGTACTTTAATTGCAGTAGAAGACTCTCTGCACTCCTCCCGTTAGCAACGCACAACGAACACAGTTTTTATTTGGACCTAACCAACTCACGTATCCCTCCGCCCAGGGTTAGCGCCCGCCGATCAGCAGTTGGTTAGGTCCAAATAAAAACTGTGTTTTTCCTGCAAAAAATTATATTATAGTGAACAATGGAACTGTGTATTTTTTTTCAGGTAAAACCTCTTTTAGGCCGTGAAAATAGGCCGTTTCTTTGGGTCTGTTCACAACACTGTATGTTGTAAATCTCTGGGCAGGGCTATTATGGGCTGGCGTTGCTAACGGGAGGAGTGTAGAGAGTCTTCTACTGCAGTTAAAGTACTTAGGGGCTATTTGGAGATCATACAACTAAACCTCACTTTAAAAAAATGATACTATCCCTTTAAGATCTTTCTTAAGAACATATTGGTGAATCTGGCCCCAGATCTCCTGTCTCTCCTCCTCCTCTCCTCCTCCTCCTCTCTCCTCCTCCCCTCCCTGTCTCTCCTCCTCCTCCTCTCCTCCTCCTCCTCTTCTCCTCTCCTCCTCCTCCTCTTCTCCTCTCCTCCTCCTCCTCTCCTCCTCCTCCTCCTCCTCTCCTCCTCCTCTCTCCTCCTCCTCCCCCCCCCTCTCCTCCTCCTCCTCCTCCTCCTCCTCCTCCTCCTCCTCTCTGTCTCTTACTCTACTTGTCGCTGCAGACTGTTGATCCTCCTCTTCGCCCTCTCCAGCGCCTCCTGAACGTCCGCCGCTCGGCCGGACGCCATCGACACACACACACCACCTGACCGTCTCCACGGCAACGCACTCAAACACACCTGACCGTCTCCACGGCAACGCACTCAAACACACTCTGCACCACCTGACCGCTCTCTCTAGGCCTGTGATTGGCCGACGACGCTCGGAGACTCTAGACCTTCAGAAGCTCGTTAAGTATTGATGAGCTCACGGGATCGGGTGATGTGTCGGTTGCTAGGTTACCGCTCGGCATGATGTCACAGGTGAAACATCCCACCGACGGGCTGCTCTGATTGGTCCAGTGAGCTGCTGCAGCGTTTCAGTAACGACTCAACGTATTGATTGATTGGTTGATTGGTTTTATTGATAACAGGACATTTGCATTGTGGGTAAAGACAGTGATGACATCATCCGAGCAGCGATGACATCACCCCGGCGAGCAGCGATGACATCACCCCGGCGAGCAGCGATGACATCACCCCGGCGAGCAGCGATGACATCACCCGGCGAGCAGCGATGACATCACCCCTGGGCGTCCTGCAGCAGCCGGTCCATGAGGACGACGTCCACTCGGTGTTTCATGACGAAGCGCCCGTTCAGGTGGAAGACTGGGATGTCCCAGCGGTACCGGGCCAACCACACCTCGTTGCCCGGGAGACCGATGTCCACCTGCTGCAGCACGAACTGGGGACAGGACAGACCATAATACACATCCATGGGACAGACGGAGACGCTCGATGTTACATCATCACTGGATCACATCTTGTTTTGTAGCGGGAGCTCCCAGTGTTGGAGCCGTGAACTGGGCGTCAACGCAAATCACGCGAGATTTGGACGGACCAGGAAGAGCAGTGCTGGGAGCTTCTGCTACAAACAAGCTTAAAACATAGACTTATTTAATTGTTTTCTGAACAATTTCTCATGTCGGAGCTTCAATACCAGAGGGACATTACAGACGAGCAGCATGGAGGTATCTGGATGTTTTTTGGTGTGTCTTTTTGTTATGAAGAAAAGTGAGCTCCGTTCTCAACCGTCATATGGACATGCACTGCTACGCCGAGACCCCCTGTAACTCAGAGAAGCCACGGAGGACTCTGAAACTTCTCCCAGCCCTTAGTCCACATGAGGGGGAGGAGAAAAGGAGGGACATTTCAATTTTGGGTGAACTATCCCTTTAATGTGAATGACACCGGTTCAAGTGCGTTTCCATCTCAGACCTTTCTATCCAATAAAAAGCCGTAACGACGTAATGACGTCATGTGCTGTTTTACGATCATACTGGCGTCCAATCGGTTTCTTGCAGTTTATATATAATATACTTATTGATCCCCAGATAGTTGGATGGAAACACGGTCAGTGATGACATCATCAGTGTGAGACGGAGGAGGAGGGGGCGGAGCCAGACTCACCTTGTGTTTGATTGGCTCCAGAGCTTCTTTTGCTTCGTCACACAGAGGACAGGGGTCCTGCAGACACACACACACACACACAGGAAGTACATCACAGCTGGCCTATGATGTCACACAGACAGAGTATGATGTCAGAAGGAGAAGCAGCAGTGAGGTCACAGAGTATGTGAAGCCATTTCAACATTTAACAGCCAGACTGGACGTGTTGTAGATCTCTGTGATTCAGTTTTACCTCTTGTCAAAAAAAACATTTCAGATCCACAACTACGTACTTCCCCTTTAACCATTCATGTGTATGGGGTTTGTCATTACAGATATCTACAGTTCAGTTGCAGATATCCACTATGTGAATTACACATATCTGGAACCAATGTTCCCTCTCATTTTCAAAACTCCTGAGCAGAAATTCAACTCCCCTGACGACCTGCTTGAGCGACTGTGAGCGAAAGCTTAAGCGAACACACAGTAGCTACGTCCACATGCTGGTGCTCTGGCCTCACCTCTACAACTCCAAACATCAATACTACTGGCTATTACTATAATGATTAATAACAGATTATTTTGACAACATTACCTAGGCTGCTCCATATCTAGGTCAGTTACAGTTCATGATAACAAAATACTATATTGTTAATGCAAAATAGGTTTTGCATGTATTGCCATATGAACAATGTGAAAAAACTAACTAACATCAAGTTGGTGTCATCAACTCTTGGCACAGAAGCATCTTGATATGAACAGTAATAATAATTCTCAAACAAAAACTTAAATCGTAGTTGCACTACAGACCACGGTTAAGGTCATAGCTACATTTCACAATTGGAAGCCACATTAGGGAGAAATGAACAGTAAACTAGTCGGGGATATTTGAGTGTGCAACTTTTTTTGTCTTCTGGGCAAAGAGGTGGGGGGACAGTGAGCAATTGCACAGTAAAACACCTGAGAGGGAACAGTGACCACTAGTACGAATTCCAGTTACAGATATCTACAACTTGATTCTGACTAGTCATAATTCCAGTTACAGATATCTGTAATTCACCTCAGTTACAGATATCTACATGTCCCTGTTCAGATATCTGTAATTAAGTTTTGACTAGGAGAAATGAGGTTGTAGATATCTAGAACTAGTACCAGTGGTAATTCAGTTCCAGATATCTGTAATTCACATAGTGGATATCTGTAACTGAACTGTAGATATCTGTAATGACAAACCCCATACACATGAATGGTTAAATAGTCCAGTCATTTTATGAGAAAAGGTTAAACAAATTGCAACAGAAGCAAACTCAACTGATTTTGTATCCTCAACATGTCCTGATTGAGGGAAAAAAAGCCCCGAAGAATCCCATTAGGGGAAAGTTTCGAAAAACACCCAAACATATCCCATTTATACGCATATAAAACATTTTTTTCACATGAGTAGGGTAAAATTTTTAACCTTTAGATATCTCCATGAAAATTACTGAGTTGATTACTTAAATTAAGACAAACAAAAAATGTATTACAAGTTTTTTGAAATTCTTTGTTAACATGAGAAAATTTGCATAAATCTGCATAAATTCGCATAAATTGCACCGTTTTGACGGGACATGTATATATGAAGTTGCTGTGGTGGTACCGGCATGGAAATTGGAGTGAGTTGACTCCATCGGTCAACCGACAAGTTGACCACTTTAAATTTCAAGATGACTGTAAAATCCCCTGATTCGCACAAACTGAAATACGCTGCTATGGCCGGGTTTTGGTTGATTTTTCAAGACAGCCACATCCTTAGTAGAGCAGGTATGACATGAGCCAACAGTGCATAATCCAATTACGTATGGCTAATTTGCATACATACAGCACCTGATCTAAACATTGGGTAGAGCAGGTGAAAATGTTTTGTTCAATCTTGTTAACATATTACAGTTAAAAAACTTAAGGAATGGAACCAATTTAGGCCCATGAGCATTAATAGAGACGAAGCAGGTCAGACCTGCTCTACTAAGGATGTGGCTGTCTTGAAAAATTGCAGTCATCTTGAAATTTAAAGTGGTCAACTTGTCGGTTGACCGATGGAGTCAACTCATTCCAATTTTCATGCCGGTACCACCACAGCAACTTCATATATACATGTGCCGTCAAAACGGTGCAATTTATGCAAATGTATGCAGATTTATGCAAATTTTCTCATGTTAACAAAGAATTTCAAAAAACTTGTAATACATTTTTTGTTTGTCTTAATGTAAGTAATCAACTCAGTAATTTTCATGGAGATATCTAAAGGTTAAAAATTTTACCCTATTCATGTGAAAAAAATGTTTTACATGCGTATAAATGGGATATGTTTGGGTGTTTTTCAAAACTTTCCCCTAATGGGATTCTTCGGGGCTTTTTTTCCCACACTCAGGACATGTTGAGGATACAAAATCAGTTGAGTTTGCTTCTGTTGCAATTTGTTTAACGTTGACCCCTTTTTTGGCCTAAAATTACTGGACTAAAAGGGGAAGAACGTAGTTGTGGATCTGAAATGTTCTTTTTGACAAGAGGTAAAACTGAATTACAGATATCTGGAATAAAAAATCCAACTATTCAAAATGTAGTTAGGACCAGTCAGAAAGACGTTGTTGATATCTACATTGTCCATTCTGGAGAGTCAAACTCAGTCAAACTTTTAAATGTTAAAATGGCTTGTTGCCATAACAGAGGGGGAGGAGTCAGTTACCTTGGTGAACAGAGTGAGAGTGGGCGGGGCTTTGGTAGAAAAGGGGCGGAGCAGCCGCAGAGGACAAGTCCTCAGGAAAGACATTTGTTTCTGAGAAGGAGAAGAGACAAATAAAAGTGTTACTGACCTCGACCAGGTTGCCCGTGGCGACAGCAGCGGACCAATCACAGAGCAGCAGGATGAGGATGAGGATGAGGTGGAGGAGGCGGAGCTACAACCGCGGACAACGACGACGCCAGAAATGTGTTTGTCAAAGTTTTTCCGCTGCAGAACGATGACGCTTCGTTTGGTTCGTTAGAACTCAAGACCAGAAGACCAGAAGACCAGAAGACCAGAAGACCAGAAGACCCTGACCTGGACTCTGGCTTCATTATGAATTATATTATTATTATTATATATTATATTATTACTTCCCCCAAACCTCACTGCAAAAACTCAAAGTCTTTCCAAGAATATTTGTTTCATTTCTAGTCAAACTAATCTCTTTCCACTTTAAATAAGACTCATCACTTAAAACTTCACTTGTTTTTACATCATTTTCACTTGTTTCAAACTTGCAATAAGTAGAAAAATCTGCCAGTGAAAGCATGAATGAATGAATGAATGAATGAATGAATGAATGTTTTTTTAATTTTATTTCGATCACAGCATCACAATTTCTGCAAAACAAATTCAAGGTAGTAACAAGTAGCTACTATACAGCTGGTTGAAAAGGGTTGAGGCTGCTGCTGCCTCGTTTCATTTCATTATAGAAACCAGAAGCAGTCTGATGCATACACACACACACACACACACATACACACACACACACACACACACACACACACACATACACACATACACATACATACACACACACACACACACATACATACACACACACATACACACACACACACACACATACA